>NW_016820685.1:106208-123191 GCF_001698545.2 Rhinopithecus bieti | reverse complement strand
TTTTTTTTTTTTTTTTTTTTTTGAGATGGAGTCTCACTCTGTCGCCCAGGCTGGCGTGTAATGGTGTGATCTCATCTCCCTGCAACCTCCACCTACTGGGTTCAAGCGATTCTCCTGCCTCAGCCTCCTGAGTAGCAGGGATTATAGGCATGCACCACCACGCCTGGTTAATTTTTGTATTTTTAGTAGAAATGGGGTTTCGCTATGTTGGTCAGGCTGGTCTCGAACCCCTGACTTTGTGATCTGCCTGGCTCGGCCTCCCAAAGTGCTGGGATTACAGACGTGAGCCACGGTGCCTGGTTGAAACTAGCATTTAAAACATGTGCCAATTAAGCATTCAGACTATGTTTAAAATAAGCCATCAAAAAAAAAAAAAAAAAAAAGAAAAGGAAACAAGGAAATATTGATAGGTCTATTTTGGGCCTATTTAGTATTTACCGGGAAAATTAATTTGGGGTTTCACCAATTACTAGTAGAAAATTTGGTTAAAGAATTCAGTTAGGAGAACCTATCATAATTAGAACCACAGAACTGTTACTGAAATTTGATAAAATGATATAGAAAATAAAATATACTATACCTTAAAAAGTAATGATTATACAGTAACTGGCATGTAATCTAAACATCTTATGATTTCAAAGTAAATAAAGTAAATGTAAAATTAAATTGGGATCATAATAGAAATCTGTTAAAAACCAACACAGGGCTGGACACGGTGGCTCATGCCTGTAATCCTGGCACTTTGGGAGTCTGAGGCGGGAGGAGGGCTTGAGGCCAGGAGTTTAAGACCAACCTGGGCAACATAGTGAGACCGTGTCTTTACAAAAAATTTAAAAATCAGCCCCGTGTGGTGGTGTGTGCTTACAGTTCTAAATACTCAGGAGGCTGAGGTGGGAGAATTGCTTGATCCCAGAAATTTAAGGCAGCTGTGAGGTACTATGGCACCACTGCATCCCACTGTGGGTGGCAGGGTGAGAACCTGTCTCTAAAGAAATAAAGGAAAAAGCTCAGCATAGTATATTACTTGATATTACCTGATTTCAGTTATTGTGGCGGTATACACTGCTCCAAATTCTAATTGCTGCTCCTGCTGTAAGTGCAAAATAAGCCATAAGATTCATAAAGAAAACATCAACAAAAAGTAGAAAAAACAAATATATCTATATGATATGTAATTAATATGATCTATACTTACATCATCCTTGCAGATTTCAGTAATGAAGTCTCTTGCCTCATGCATAGCACTGGGTGTTGGTGCAAATACAGAAAACGTTTCTTCATCCACCTGACTAATAGTTACACCTTTTAAAAACATAATTTAACATATTAAGGTTAACTTGGCTGGGCATGGTGGATCACATTTGTAATCCCAGCACTCTGGGGGGCTGAGGTGGGAGGATCACTTGAGCCCAGGTGTTTAAGGCCAGCCTGGGCAACATAGGGAGAGCCTGTTACTACAAAAAATAAATGAAAAAAATTAGCTGGACATGGTAGCATGTGTCCAACTACTTGGGAATTACAGTCGGAAGGATCACCTGAGCCCAGGGGTCAAGGCTGGAGTGAGCAGTGATTGTGTATTGCACTCCAGTCTGGGTGACAGAGCAAGACCCCGTCTCAAAAAAAAAAAGTTAACTTGCTAATTCCAGTGGAAACTAGTCTTAAAAATAGATGTGAGAACGGGAGGGACCTGTTAGTAGCTGGATGGAGTTATGCCGTATTTAATCATTACTTTAGGAATGAAGGAATTCATTCATCAACAAATATACTCTGCATACGTGTTAGGTACCTGGCATTATACTAGGTAGGCCCTGGGGATACAATGGTGAGCCAATATGCTTGATTTCTTGAAGTTCACCATCTGGTGAAATCAAATTTATCTACACAAATTTTGGAGAGTCTGGTTCTGCTCTCTTAATTACGAGTAGAAACCGTAATAGAACCCTTTCCTTGCCTTGTTTTCTTTATCCCACTTACTCTTAGGAGGGGTGAATAAATGAATAAGGGACAAAATCACATCAGTTTCTCAATGTTAGCAAATGGCTAAGGTGACTCTGCTTCTCAGTCTCCTGCAATAACCTCAAACCTTGAAGTACTAGGTAATTCAAACATTGCTTCAGGAAAAATAAATTAAAGCATACTATTTTATATATACTCTTTTTTTTTTTTTTTTCCTTTTGTGGAGAACGGGGTCTCGCTGTATTACCCAGGCAGGTCTCGAACTCCTGGGCTCAAGCTATCCTCCCGCCTCTGCCTCCCTGAGAGCTGGGATTACAGGCGTGAGCCACCGCGCCCGGCTATATATACTCTTTAAATAAAAGAGTATAAATAAAACTAAGTGAAAGTAGCAGAATAAAAAAGAAATAACTGTAATAATTCCTCTAAAGTTAAAAACTAAATATTATTCTAGATGTTCAACTATAAAATGTTGCAAAAAAGTCCTGATGAATTCTTGACTATCCTTCTTGAATACAGTTAAGAATGACCATTTGCTAATTTATTAATACTCAGTCAAGACATGTCATGTCCTTTTCTCCTGGTCTTTCTCTCATTTCTCCAATAAATATATATTTAAAGCAACATACTAGAGATGAAATAGCAAACTTAAATGGTCTAGCATTTAATTAAAAAACCCCAAACTTCATACAACTCTTACCTGTTTCAGCCTGAAGCTTTTTTAAGTTATATCCACCTGGTCCAACAAATTTTGCTCGTTTTGATAATGGAACCTGAACAGTTTCTGGGATGTAATACAGACAAATATATAAACAATTCAACTACATACATGAACCTAAAACATGCCATGGTCACGTGAGTTTTTTTTTTGACCTAGACACATGTAAAAATATAAACTGTTAAAGAATATTCCCTAAAATTTAAAGCATTTTAACTATAAAAGCATTTAAAATATTTTTGTGTATTAGGTAAAAACAATTTAAAAGCAGTAATATTCGTTCATATATTAATGTTTATCTTACAAGGATCACCAAAATTTTAATGTATTACCTACAACAGGTCCATTTTCTTTTCTAGATGCTCGAGGTTTTGAAATAGTTTTGTTCATGATCTGTAATATCTCCTTTTTTGCCACTAGAAGAGAAAAACGCAAAAGTTATAACTACATAAAACAAATACGATCTGAAATAGCTGCACTCTTAGTTTTTGTGGTATACCATCTAAACCCTGTGGCTTAATAATTGAAACTCTCCACATCCCTATTACCTTGAAAATTCACTCATATTCTCTTCTCCATAAATCCTATTTTAAAGAGAGTTGCTTAATTTGTAAAAATTGAAATTCCAATGGTAACCCACTTTGGGGTTTATTCGTGTGTTCCAAAAACTTAAGTTCTTCTTCTTTCTTTAAAATAGATATGGGATCTCACTATGTTGCCCAGGCTGGTTTTAAACTCCTGGGGCTCAAGCAATCTTCCTGCCTTGGCCTCCCAAAGTGCTAGGATGAGCCACCATGCCATGCCTGGCTACTTAGTACTTCTTTTTTTTGAGACAGTTTCCCTCTGTCACCCAGGCTGGAGTGCAATGGCATGATCTCAGCTCACTGTAACCTCTGCCTCCTGGGCTCAAGCAATTCTCCTATCTCAGCCTGCTGAGTAGCTGGGATTACAGGTATGCGTCACCATGCCTGGCTAATTTTTGCACTTTTAGTAGAGACAGGGTTTCACCATGTTGGCCAGGCTGGTCTCGAACTCCTGACCTGAAGTGATCCGCCTGCCTCGGCCTCTCAAACTGCTGGGATTACAGATGTGAGCCACTGCATCTGGCCAGTACTTCTTGATTTAAGTTTTATGAAATTCCACTTTTTAAAGCAATATTTTATAATAAGCCTAATGAGAACTGTAGTTCCCATTAGCAAAGTGGGAAAGAATGAAAGGAGAATCAAGCATACTAGCTCACCTGAAGCTTGTTGAATAGCCTCCATTACAATTTTTATTGGTATTCCAGGTAATTTAATATCAGCCTAATATGGAAAAGTCAAACAATTATATAAACATTGACTCATGGCATTATTTAAATGTTACAAAATGAAACAAAATGAGTTTTAAAAATACCTGTAATGCAGTTATTCCTTTATTAGTGCCAGCTATTTTGAAGTCCATGTCACCATTGTAATCTTCAATTCCCTTCAGGAATTTAAAAAGTTGTGACATAGTTTTAAACAAAAACAAAAGTCAACATATTCACTATAGAAACATTTCAAAAAAACAGCTTTAGAAGTAAACCATATCCTAAGTCCAAACACAAAGCAATGTTTTCTACATTAACTACCGCTTCCAATTTGTGACTTTTTAAACTACAATTATTTTCACGAGAAACATCATTTCATTTTCAGATCATTCCTTTCCTTCATAAATGCGTAAGAATGAATTTATGATCATCCTAAAGTGAGCCACTATGAATACTTACACTGTGTAAGTCTTACTGCAATACTTAAGGGTAAGCATTACTATTTTTTTTAAGTAATCATTTTATTTTATTTTATTTTATTTATTTTGAGACAGAGTCGTGCTCTGTTGCACAGGCTGGAGTGCAGTGGCACGATCTTGGCTCACTGCAACCTCTGCCTCCCGGGTTCAAACAATTCTGCCTCAGCCTGCCAAGCAGCTGGCATTACAGGTGTGTGCCACCCTGCCTGGGCTAATTTTTGTATTTTTAGTAGAGACGGAGCTTTGCCACATTAGCCACACTGGTCTTGAACTCCGACTTCCCAAAGTGCTGGGATTACAGGCATGAGTCACCATGCCTGGCCTATTACTATTAATATAATACCTATTTTAAATTCATATCCTGTGAGATACAAGGTGAACACACAGAGGAGGAAAGGAAGAACAAGTACCTGTTCTTCAAATACTAGCATTCTGAGCATATGCTACGTGCAAAGTACATATAGTCTTCACCATTATTCGATTTGTTTTTATCTTTTAAATTTTATTTATTTATTTTTAGTCTTCATTAAGTATTTGAAACCGGGAATACACTTGCCAGAATATCTGTCAGCAAACGATAATCTTCTATTTCACCCTTCTCAGGATCAGTTCTGGTGACCAATCCTATTGCTACGCCTGCAACAGCAGATGAAATTGGAACCCCTATAATCAGGAAAAAGAACTTCTGTGGGTAATGTGTACATGAGCTTAAAACACATATTTATCTTTCTATCAATTATTATTATTTTTTTTTCGAGAGGGAGTCTCGCTCTGTTGCCCAGACTGGAGTGCAGTGGCATGATCTTAGCTCACTGCAGCCTCTGCCTCCTGGGTTCAAGTGATCCTCCCACCTCAGCCTCCCGAGTAGCTGGGATTATAGGCGCCCGCCAATACGCCTGGCTAATTTGCTTGTATTTTTAGTAGAGATGGGGTTTCAACCATGTTGGCCCTGTTGGTCTTGAACTCCTGACCTCAGGTGATCTGACAGCCTCGGCTTCCCAAAGTGCTGGGATTACAAGTGTGAGCCACTGTGCCCAGCAGACATTTATTTTACTTATTTATTTATTTTTTGAGACGGAGTCTGGCTCTGTCGTCCAGGCTGGGGTGCAGTGGCGCCATCTTGGCTCACTGCAAGCTCCGCCTCCTGGGTTCACGCCATTCTGCTGCCTCAGCCTCCCGAGTAGCTGGGACTACAGGCACCTGCCACACGCCTGGCTAATTTTTTCATATTTTTAGTAGAGACAGGTTTCACCGTGTTAACCAGGATGGTCTCGATCTCCTGACGTTGTGATCCGCCCGCCTCGGCCTCCCAAAGTGCTGGGATTACAGGCTTGAGCCACCACGCCCGGCCCAGACATTTATTTTTAATGTAAATGGATATTGTTATCTAAATTGACAATCACTGAAGCTGAGTTGGAAAAGTCTTAAGAGGTCATTTGACTACTTCATTAGTTTTTGAATATATAATAAAGTTCCCTAAAACAATGTAAACAAGTACTATATCCAGCAAAAACTTCTCTACCAAAAGCAAACTTTATAGCTTTTAAATTATCCATTGCTTTGCTTTTTGGCTTCAGGTGTCTTAATTGTTTTTGTTGGAAAGTAAGCATCTATTTGGTAAATTCTTCCAGTCTGAACCCCTCAGTTTACACCCTCATGGCAGCTAACATTAGTGTATCCTCCTAGAAAATTTTTGTGCACATGTATAAATGTAAATATAATCTTTTGTTTTCTTTACTGATGGTGGCAGACCCTATGCATTTACTGTTTTGCACCTTGGCTTTTTCACTTAATAACATGTCTTGGATATTGACACATACCACCACACAAAGCTCTACTTTATTCCTTTGAATAGTTGCATACTACTCCCTATATGTTTTATGTCACACACAGTAGTGTGATTGCTGAGTCAAAAGGTATGTACATTTACATTTGTTACACTGTCAAACTGCCTTCTAAAGACATAGCATTTTAAACTTTTACCAGTGGTATAAGAAGGTACATGCTACTCTATATTCTTATTAATTCTTATCAAATCTTTTGACTTTTCTCAATTTAAAGGGTAAGAAATGGTTATATTAAATCTGACTTGTTTTTTATGACTGAGGTTGAAAACTATTTCATGTTCATAAACCTATTTATGTCTTATTTTGAGAACTCCCTGTTCATGACCTTCAACATTTTTCTACTTGTTTGCCAGTCTTTTTATTATTGATCTTCTTTCAATATGGACAGATCTTTATTAAAATGTAAAGATAAAATATTACGTTTAATAACATATAAATATAAAATATTTTATTTCCTAGTTCGTTGACTTTGCTTATGGTCATTAGTTTTCCGTGTAGAAGTTTTAGTTTATGTAATCATGGTTCCTGGGTTTTGCTTAGCAGAGCTTTTCTTCTCCAAGATTTTGATAAAACCTACCAACTTTCATTTGTTTAAAAATGTTTAAGTTTTGATCACTTGGAATTTACTTTGGTATAAAGGAGTGTGTATCTCATTTCATTTTCTCTAAGCAACCTCATCTATACTTATGGTTTTAACCACCATCTATAATGTTGATGACTTAAAAATCTATCCCTTCTGTCCAGCTCTCTGTGCCAAACCCTGGACCTGTATTAGGAAACTGCTTGTCAGACATCTCCAGCTAAATGTACCCAAAGCACCTTAAATATATATTCAAAATTGAGCCAGGCCCAGTGGCTCACGCTTGTAATCTGAACGCTTTGGTAGGCCAAGATGGGAGGATCACTTGAACTCAGGAATTTGAGAACCGCCTGGGCAACATAGTGAGACCTCATCTCTATAAATAATAATAATGATGATGAAAGAAATACATATATGTTCAAAATTGAATCACTATCAAAAAATCCTTTACCTCCTGCAATCTTTGGTTTAAAGCAACTAAGACACTCATGCCAGAATCAACATTTCTTTCCTCATTTCCTATATCCCATCAAGTCACAAAGATCTGTTTAATTTTTTAGAAAGCTGTCCTTTACCCTAAATATTAAAATACCTATTGCTACTTTTTAGTCTGAGTCCATATCATTTCTTGCCCTGGCAACAAGCTCCCTGTCTGGCTTCCCAGATTTTAGTTTCTCTCTTTACTTCTGAGTCTCTGCCATCTCATTCCCCAGGGCTATTCATCACTTAAGCTGGGAAAAACTATTTGAAAAAACAAAAGCAGATTCAAATCATGCCACTGTTTTCCATAAAATCCTTCAAGTTCCTCATTGACTGCTTTCAGGAAATTTTTGTACATATTCTGTGGTCAAATAAATTTCAAAAAATATTACATGTCCTATTCCTAGAGAGTCAGTATTCGAATTAGCTTATTAAAGTCTATTTAACCCACATTAAATAAACCTGCTTAACCCTGCTGAAACTTACTTTAGAACAGGATAAACTTTTTCATGGTATACAATAATCAATGTCCTGCGGAACACTATTCCATGGAATACTGAATTGGAAAAATGCTGGCTTTAAGTCCAAACTCCTTAGCATAACAATGACCTTCAACATATGATTCTACTTTATTACCTTAACACCTCTTTCGAGTGCATTCCTGAAACACACTACACTGTTACATAACTTCTTAACTTTGCACATGCTGGTCCCTTCATGTGAAATACAGGCCCTGCTCCTAATATGCCCAGTCAACAACTACTCAGCCTTTAAAATCAAATGAAATGTAGTAGTCTCTCTAAGCCAATTATGCTCAGCCTAGTTCATCAATCACCCTGTATGCCTTACACATATTTGTATTATTACCTCTTCGATCTATTAGTATCTTTTTGTTTTCAAACCTTTAAGCTTTTTCAAAACCTGGGTACAATTTGTATCCCCGGGCATGGGGCATAGGACAGTGCCTGACTTAGAGCAGGGCAAGCCCTTCTCAAGCAATTCAAATTCATATTTGAATTGAACTGTATACCCTGTATTGGCCCATCCCACAGGACTTGACATTCATTCTTATCAAATTTAATTTTTTTGAGGTTTTTGGCTTTATCGCTTCAAATTTAATTTTTAAACTATTAAGCTCCATATTTTTTTATCCTGCTCAATTTTGTCATTTAACAAACCAGTCACTCATTCCTTTTAATCAGTATCCTTTTTATTGGCAGGCCAGTGTTCTCAGTCAAGTCAACATTGAAAGAGACAGGGCTGAAATAAGCATCCTCAAGTCTTCAACCTGAGATCCTCCTCTGACCTGCTGATCACATTAAGCAGTCCCTTTGCTCATCCCTTAGCCAGTATGAATGGTGCACCTATTATCTAGTCTAAATTTCTGCATCATTTATACAAGGTATCATAAAGATATCATAAACCATAAAGCTGAATTATAGATACATCACACCAACAGCAAAACCCTCTACTGCAAATCTAGTAATTTCTTCAAAACAGAAAGTGAATTAAATAACTATGGCATGACTTGTTTTGGAGAAGTCGCTTCTGGCTTCTTTCTGTAGTCCGTTTCCTTCCTTTTTTTTTTTTTTTTTTTTTGAGACAGAGTCACTCTGTCACCCAGGCTGGAGTGCAGTGGCATGATCTTGACTCACTGCAGCCTCTTGCCTGCTGAGTTCAAGTGATTCTCTTGACTCAGCCTCCCAAATAGCTGGGATTATAGGCATGGGCCACCACACCCAGCTAATTGTTGTATTTTTAGTAGAGACGGGGTTTCACTATGTTGGCCAGGTGGACCTCAAACTCCTGACCTCAAGTGATCCACCTGCCTCAGGCTCCCAAAGTGCTGGGATTACAGGCATGAGCCACCGTGCCTGGCCCCTTTCCTTTCTAAACTACTTACAAACCATTCTTTTTACAAGTCTTTAAGAGTCTTGTTGAGGGTCACAGTCAAGTTCATTGTGTTATACTTTATAGAAAATACTTTTTTTCTCTTCCAATAATAACGTTTTCTGTCCTTGGGATACCAGTCTCCATGATTTCTCAATGCCTGCCATCATACTTCAGTAATCTAATCCTGAAGTTCTCATTATAATCAAGGATGAA
Organism: Rhinopithecus bieti; assembly: GCF_001698545.2. Classification (NCBI taxonomy): domain Eukaryota; kingdom Metazoa; phylum Chordata; class Mammalia; order Primates; family Cercopithecidae; genus Rhinopithecus; species Rhinopithecus bieti. The sequence continues at coordinate 113,737 of NW_016820685.1, read as the reverse complement.
TTTTTGTGTAGACCAAAAGATCTGAATTCATATAAAAATGGCAGGTAAAGACTCTCCTATGATGTCATCTTTTATTTTTCAGTTTACCTTTTTCAAGATTTGTTCAGTGTTTTCCAATATGAGATTTGGAATGAGAAACACAAGTGCCATGAACACTAAGACTGTTTTGTTCATCACCATGTCCTAAGAACTTAGATCAGTGCTTGGCACATAGGTGCCACAAAGTAAAGATTTGTAGAGTGAAAGAAGGAAGATGAAAATAGTAGCAGCAGTATTTTACCAGCTACCTTAAATATCAGATTATGTTTTCCTTTATTTAATAAAGTGCCTTTAGCATTTTTTGCTTTGGCCTGTTTTAATTTTCTAGATAATATTACTATATATTCACACCACGTTTTCATTTTATCTTTTGTTACGACCCTCCTTTCTATCTTTCATGCCAGTACTGTAAATGTGTGAACTTATCAGAGAACTCCTTCTGTGGCCTCTTTAGTGTCTTTAGGTTCCTTCTCTCTTTCTTCTCAAATAGCAACATTGATAACAGTTTGGCACGAATTGGTTTTAAGAATCTCCTAGCAGCCAGGTGCGGTGGCTCACGCTTGTAATCCCAGGACTTTGGGAGGGCAAGGTGGGTGGATCACGAGGTCAAGAGTTCGAGACCAGCCTGGCCAATATGGTGAAACCCTCCTCTACTAAAAATACAAAAATTAGCCAGGCGTGGTAGCACGTGCCTGTAATCCCAGCTACTCAGGAGGCTGAGGCAGAAGAATTGCTTGAACCCAGGAGGCGGAGGTTGCAGTGAGCCGAGATTGCACCACTGCATTCCAGCCTGGGCAACAGAGTGAGACTCTGTCTCAGAAAAAAAAAAAAAAATATCTCCAAGCATAATGTGTTCCTTTTTGGTGTTTCAGACCTGGGGATTAAAATGAACCATTTGTAGTCCGCCTTCCTAAAATTGTGTGTACATGCCTGAGTGGCATTGTTCTCTTGGCTTGTATAAATCAACTGAAAGAATACAGTTGCTTTCTCTTATGAGTCCTAATAGTACTTACTAAGCAAAACTTCCTTGGTGATTGGAATCAATTCTGGAGCTCTCTACCTTTTGGAATGAAATAAAGTTTACTAGGTCACCAATGCAAATAAAATTTTCAGTGTACTGCTTTTAGCTAAAATAAGAATTCCAGCAGATATCTGGATATCTGAAGCTCTACTTTTCAAACATCTTGCCTCTGGCTTGATTTGGTCATCTGTAATCTGACTTTGAGTTTTACTAAAACTCAAATTTAAAGAAATCTTATATTTTATACTAACAGGTGTATATAAAAGGTTAGCATGTTTTTTTTAAAAAATCTTTTTTGTAGAGATGGGGTCTTGCTATGTTGCCCAGGCTGGTCTTCAACTACTGGCCTCAAGTGAGCCTCCTGCCTTGGCCTCCCAAAGTGCTGGGGTTACAGGCATGAGCAATATCAGCAGTTTTGAGACATAATTCTTTTACCTGAATCCATTAATGCTAAACTTCCGCCACATGCAGATGCCATAGAAGATGACCCTATAGAAAAAAAAAATACCTGCTTTATATTATACTGATTTTTTTAAATGTAGAAAAGTATTACTAGTGGTTATTTCCTTATAAATATTCAATTACAATACAAATATTCAATAGTCTCTTCTTTTTAAAAGCACCTAAGGCAAGTTCTTTTAAGCTATAAACTATGGGGCTGCATGGTCCAATATGGTAGCCATTAACTATAAGTGGTGACTTAAAGTTTAATCAATTAAAATAAATTTAATTCTTCAACTAGATAGCACAGAGAAAGAGGATTTCTATCGTCACAAAAAGTTTTATTTTATTATTATTTTTTGAGATGGAGTCTCAGCCTGTCACCACACTCAGCTAATTTTTTGTATTTTTAGTAGAGACAGGGTTTCACCATGTTAGACCCTCGGAACCTTGTGATCTGCCCGCCTCGGCCTCCCACAGTGCTGGGATTACAGGTGTGAGCCACCACACCCAGTTCATCACAAAAAGTTCTATTGCACAGTATTGCTACAGATATTCTAATAGACTTCCTAGGGCATATCTTTTTTCTTGCTTATCAGAAGTAGTTAAAGATATAGGGCTTTGGCTCTCTCACTCGCATAAGCCCATTAGTTTAGTCACACCCAGTAGAGAACCACAAAGTCTTTAGTTTAAATTCTGAGTTTACTTTGGTATTTTTCTCTCAAAATCTCTGACTATCTGATTTATGTCTATTACACATTTAAGAACTCCATGACCTTTCTGCCTTTAATGACTGCACCGTACCTTGACCTATGGATGAATTTTTTATTTAAATGTGACCTCTTGCCTAGACTCCCTCTGTGATGTCCACTTATTATTCATGTGGATATGTGACAGGTATCCCCTGCCTAATGATCACTCTATTTTGGCCCTTCCCCTCTCTGATAACCTTGTTCTGTGGTTTGTTTGTACAAATAAAGAAACAAGCCAAATTGGATCTACTATAACAGATAAAGAAAAACATTTGTTTTATATTGCTTTCAAAACAACTCATTAGCTAAGAACAGAGATTAAGACAAGTATATGATTAACTCAATACATTTTTCTCTTGCAATAAACTTGGGTTCTGTAGTAATAAACAAAATGTAATACTATATTTGAAATCTTAATAATAGAATAGGGAATATGGTCTTTTCTACTATGAAAGAAGTATTTAAATACCATACCATTTGACTCTAGGACTTCAGATGTAACTCTTATGGTGAAAGGAAAATCTTTGGGAATAACAGGATACAAAGCTTTCTCAGCAAGAGCACCTAAATTAGAATAGAAGACAGTAAGTAAAAAAGTGTATTAAGTCTCTGTAAGAATACTGTATAAGTTTACAGATCTGTACTTACCATGCCCAAGTTCTCTTCTATTTAAACCAGTGAGTTTGCCAATTTCATTAGTTGCATAAGGAGGAAACTTAAAAAAAACACACACATATACAATTGACATAGAAAGATGTCCAAGTTATATTACCAAAATAATAGAACTTACAGAACAGTAGAATCTCATTTTTGTTTTTTAAAAAAGTACATTCATAAATATACAGAAAATGTATGATATAAATTTAACATACATACCAAATTGCTAAAAGTAGCTATTGTAAGTATGTAAATGGATTAGGATGTGGCAACTGGAGGGGTATGGAGATTTACACCATAAACTTCCATTACATTTAAATTAGTAACAATAACAAAATGTTATATTTTTGTAGTAAGAAAAAATATGTACATATTTAAAAAGTACACATTGAAGAATCACAGATTTTTTTTTCCATAGCAAAGCCCACATTTATTTCACTAAATTGAAATTTGATTTACACTGATACTTTTTAGAGTTATCTCTCTCTACTACCTTTTTCAGATATGAAACAAAATACATGAATGGGAAAGTTGCATATTTTGAAGTATGTCTCAAGCAAATCATAATGACAAAAATGTATGGAGGAAACAGCTCTTTTTTGTAAGGGTTTTATTTTAGACAGTGGTTGCAAACTGTTTTATTTGATGTATATGTTATCTTGAAGAAATATGAATTAGTTGTGATCATTTGACAATAGGAAGACTTCCGATAAAAATCTGTAGTTTCAGGCTGGGTGCAATGGCTCATGCCTGTAATTCCAGCACTTTGGGAGGCCAAGGCAGGCAGCTCACTTGAGCTCAGGAGCTTGGGACTAGCCTGGCCAACATGGTGAGATCCTCTATCTACTAAAAATACAAATATTATCCGGGCGTGGTGCATGCCTGTAATCCCAGCTACTCATGAGGCTGAGGCACAAGAATTGCTTGAGGCCAGGTGCACTGGCTCAAGCCTGTAATCCCAGCACTTTGGGAGGCCGAGACGGGTGGATCACGAGGTAGGAGACGGGTGGATCACGAGGTCAGGAGATCCAGACCATCCTGGCTAACCCAGTGAAACCCCGTGTCTACTAAAAAAATACAAAAAACTAGCCGGGCGAGGTGGCGGGCGCCTGTAGTCCCAGCTACTCGGGAGGCTGAGGCAGGAGAATGGCCTAAACCCAGGAGGCGGAGCTTGCAGTGAGCGGAGATCCAGCCACTGCACCCCAGCCTGGGCGACAGGGCAAGACCCCGTCTAAAAAAAAAAAAAAAAAAAAAAAAATTGCTTGAACCCAGGAAGTGGAGGTTGCAGGGAGCCAAGACTGCGCCACTGCACTCCAGCCTGTGCACCAGAGACTCCGTTTAAATTAAAAAAAAAAAAAAAATTTTCGCCAAATATCTGTAATTCCAGTTTAACTATATATATTTTTTTTTTTTTGAGATGGAGTTCTGCTCTTGTTGCCCAGGCTGGTGTGCAAAGGTGCGATCTCAGCTCACTGCAACCTCTGCTTCCAGGTTCAAGCGGTTATCCTGCCTCAGTCTCCCAAGTAGCTGGGATTATAGGCATGCACCACCATGCCTGGCTAATTTTGTATTTCTAGTACAGACAGGGTTTCACCATGTTGGTCAGGCTGGTTTTGAACTCCTGACCTCAGGTGATCCGCCCGCCTCGGCCTCCCAAAGTGCTGGGATTATAGGCATGAGCCACTGCTCTTAAAAGCAGTGGATGGAGCAGGAATCTGATTACACCTCTGGATCTAGCAGTCAATTTGCAGGAAATAGAGAGGGCAGAGGAACATGTTGAATTGCACCACGAGTGAGCAATCAGCAACCCCCAATCTGGGAGACTATAAGTCAAATGGTTGTGGGGCTTCAACAGATAGACTGTAAAAAAAGAATGTAATGGAAGAGAAATGTATAGATTTAAAAAGACTTAAAGAAATATCAGGCCAGGCATGGTGGCTTACGTCTGTAATCCCAGCACTTTGGGAGGCTGAGGTAGGCAGACTGCTTGAGCCCAGGAGTTTGAGACCAGCCTGGGCAACATGGCAAAACCCCATTTTGTAAAAAATCTAAAAATTAGAGGGTTGTGGTGGTGCCTATAGTCCCAGCTACTTGGGGGGCTGAGGCAGGAGGATCACTTAAGGCCGGGAGATGGAGGTTGCAGTGAGCCAAGATGGTGCCACTGTACTCCAGCCTGGGTGACAGAGTGAGACTCTGTCTCAAACAAACTAAAACAGAAAAGGAAATACCAAACGTTTTAAAGAAAAAAAACAAGACTAAATTATAGTATCTAGAAATGGAGCCAGGAAATCCAAGATGATTACTGTAAAACTTGAGTAGTTACCTACTTTTAGGAGACGAAGGGTATTGAGATTGGGATGAAAAACATGGAGGGGCTTTTGAGGTGGCTGGCAATGTTAAATTTCCTGACTTGGATGGTGGTTACAAGGGTATTTGCCTTATAAAAACTTATTAAGCCATCCTTTGTTTTATATAGTTTTCAGCACCTATGCTTTATTTTATAATAAAGAGATTTAAAAAAATAAAACATGGCAATCATGGCCCATATCCTTCTCCAGCTCCCTCCCCAACCCCCTTACCTAATAATCAGCTAGACCTCCATTTTGCACAGCTGCCCTTTTAAGACTGCCACATGCTCTCCAGCTCATGACAAAGAACCTGCTTTACTCAATTACAATTCCTCTCTGGCTTCTGTAGCACCAGGGTATATCTAGAACAGGATATTTATAAGGGATTCAAGACCTGTATGTATCTCGATGTTTATGGATATTCTGTAGCATATACTTTCTACGAAAATGTTCTCTATTGATTACAGCAGAATCAGCAAAAGTGAAATGCTGGGATTCCGGGCAGCCAACAAGGGTTACACAAAAGCGAAATGACTTGCTACTCCTCATGTTGTATTCTTTTTATTTTTATTTTTTGAGACAGGGTCTCACTCTGTTGCCCAGGCTGAAGTGCAGCGGGGTGATAATGGCTCGCTGCATTCTCAACCTCTTCGGCTCAAGCAATCCTCCCATCTCAGCCTCCCGAGTAGCTGGGACTATAGGCAGATGCCACCATGCTTGGCTAATTTTTAGATTTTTTTGTAGCGACAGGATTTCACTATGTTGCCCAAGCTGGTCTTGAATTTCTGGGCTCAGCAATCCTCCCTCCTCAGCCTCCCAAAGTGCTGGGATTACAGATATGAGCTACCATGCCCTGCTCTCCATGTATATTCTTCAAATAATACAATTAAAAGTACTTTATATTAGGTCTAGTCCCTTAGGATTTGTTGTGAATAAAGTCAATCACAAACTCAATTATCTAGAATCATCTCATATAAAGTAACTTAATATTAAATGTCTCATCTTTTACTACCAATGAACTGAGTATAAATATGAACATTTCAATGAGCGAATAAGGTGATTTGTCAGTTGAGGTATTTAAAAAACTCTACTTTTGTTTGACACACATGTATACAGGCATGACTTTTTTTTTTTTTTTTTACCTAAAACGATATTGTCTGCTATACTTTCTTTAAATTTTATGCATGACTTAATGACTTAAAACAGGAAGTTGTTGATTAGAAAAGTACTATTTATCTCTAAAGTACTTATGTCTTAATCTCTCTAAAGTAGTACTTTAGAGAGTGCTAAAGTACTCTCTAAAAATACTACATCTCTATTTATCATTCTACACAAAACTTGCCATGCCTTCTATAAGCAATAAAATAGTAGCCCCAAACTGACCTTAATAGATATATGATAAAACTAGAAAAGTAAAATATTATTGGTAAAACCCAGATAGTGGATATATGGATAGTCACTGTAAAGTTCTTTCAACTTTACTGTATCCTGGAAGTTTTTAAAAATAAAATGTTTCAGCCTGAGCAACATGGCAAAACCCCATTTCTAGAAAAAAATAGAAAAATTAGCCAATTGTGGTTGCACAAGCCTGTAATCCCAGCTACTTGGGATGCTGAGGCGGGAGGATGTCTTGAGCCTGGGAGGGAGAGGTTGCAGTGAGCTGAGACTGGACCATTCCACTCCAGCCTGGGCAACAGAGTGAGACCTTGTCTCATAAAAATTAATAAAATAAAATTTTGGGGAAAAAAATTCACCTTACCTCATAGTGCAGCATGAAATTTTTATCTTTTATCCCACTACAAATAAAAGGCATAATATTAAAAACATCATAGGGAAAAAACATATTTATTTCAAAACACAACTAAAACAGATTTAAGGGGATTTTACAAAACAACTAGGTGTTAATGAAAAATCAGACTGAAACTGAAAACCAAAGAATTAATTAGAAGGATGATTGTGACATGATATTTTCTTCTGGGGCTTATGAATGAATTGTACAGATTTAGGAAACCAATTTTGCCTTAAATATAAGTCCTTAAATATCCAGATTTGGGCCGGGCGCGGTGGCTCAAGCCTGTAATCCCAGCACTTTGGGAGGCCGAGACGGGCGGATCACGAGGGGTCAGGAGATCGAGACCATCCTGGCTAACACGGTGAAACCCCGTCTCTACTAAAAAATACAAAAAAAAAAAAAAAAAACTAGCCGGGCGAGGTGGCGGGCGCCTGTAGTCCCAGCTACTCGGAAGGCTGAGGCAGGAGAATGGCGTAAAA
>NW_016820685.1:90711-103573 GCF_001698545.2 Rhinopithecus bieti | reverse complement strand
AAAAAAAAAAAAAAAAAAAAAAAAAAAGAAATAGAAATAGAAACCAAAGGCCAGTGTGGCTGAGTGACGATGTGTGCCCCTTTATTTACACAGATTATAGACCTAAGACCAGAATATTTGGAGGACCAAGCCCAGTGTTCTACATTCCACCTTCACACACACAGCTCCACTGTCGATCCTATCAGATACATGGAAAACAAGTACAGCGGCTATCCTGAAGATACTGGGAATTATCCCCATCAGTTGGGCAGCAGGCAAAGGGAGGCGAGGCCCTGTGGTCTTCTGAGACCCTTAACCAGGAACAGAAAGTAGCCCTACTACGCACTGAGGAAAATAAAGAACTGGCTATGAGTGTCAAGACTCTATGCAATAATGCTGGTGAGGACTGCAATACAGATTTTTTTTTTTTTTTTTTGAGACAGAGTCTTGCTCTGTCGCCCAAGCTGGAGTGCAGTGGTGCGATCTCGGCTCACTGCAAGCTCCGCTTCCCGGGTTCATGCCATTCTCCTGCCTCAGCCTCCTGAGTAGCTGGGACTACAGGTGCCCGCCACCTCACCCGGCTAGTTTTTTGTATTTTTTAGTAGAGATGGGGTTTCACCGTGTTAGCCAGGATGGTCTCGATCTCCTGACCTTGTGATCCACCCGTCTCGGCCTCCCAAAGTGCTGGAATTACAGGCGTGAGCCACCTCGCCCAGCCTGCAATACAGATTCTTATCATCAAAATTTATCAGCATGATTTTACTGTTGACTTTTTAGGGGTAGAGGAGGACAGCCAAGTATTTCTGAACACAAAATCACAATGGGATTCGACAAGGCTTTTCATTAACAAGGTTTTTCATTAACAGCCTCCAGATCATTTTCAGCAACGGGGGCTTTTGTGTATTTATTTGCTCTCTTGTTTCGAATAGAAAAACCAATCCATTCAAGATTACCAAGGAAGTCTGTCCTAAGAAATCATTCTAGAGACAGAGAACGAACTAAATGTACTCACATTAAAGAATTAAATGCTTTACTAACATTTGTTCCAAATCAGTAATTTAGAAGACAATCTAGCACACACACAAAATCCTTTGAAATCATGATGATGTAAACAGAAAAATGAAGTACAAAAACACAGGTTAAAAAAGTAACAATAAGGCCGGGCGCGGTGGCTCAAGCCTGTAATCCCAGCACTTTGGGAGGCCGAGGCGGGCGGATCACGAGGTCAGGAGATCGAGACCATCCTGGCTAACATGCTGAAACCCCGTCTCTACTAAAAAATACAAAAAAACTAGCCGGGCGAGGTGGCGGACGCCTGTAGTCCCAGCTACTCGGGAGGCTGAGGCAGGGGAATGGCGTAAAACCCGGGAGGCGGAGCTTGCAGTGAGCCGAGATCCAGCCACTGCACTCCAGCCTGGGCGACAGAGCGAGACTCCGTCTCAAAAAAAAAAAAAAAAAAAAAAAAAAAAAAATAATAATATACCACGTAACTTTAATTATATACTAGGACATCATAAAACATAACAAACATCATAAAAACATAACTTACTTTATAGCTGTTATAACTTGATCTGACTTAATACTGGATTCTAATGAATCAAACGTAACAGTACAAAGCACCTAAAAAAGAAAAAGAATTCCTCAGGCTTTAATATACTAACCACAAAGATGAAAACTAAAAATACTTGAAGAATCCAACTCACTCTTAAAAAAATGGGATAAGTACATCCTACACAAAGCTTGCCACGCTACTAAGTGCAGTATACACTTATTTGTTCTATAAATATTCATACTATGTGTAAACCTCAATAATCCAAAGTTGTAACATCGCACAGACTACATATGTAAAGCACTGCAGTAGGAGTGCTGGGGAAAGAAGGCAGGAAAAGAAAGTAATATTTTTAAGAACTATGTATGAGAGTACGCTAAGGAAGCCTCAATACAGGTTCAGCCAATACAATTGTCTGCTTAAAATTTAAAAAAAAAAAATCAGGCCAGGCGTGGTGGCCCACACCTGTAACCCCAGCACTTTGGGAGGCTGAGGTGGGCGGATCACGAGGTCAGGAGTTCAAGATCAGCCTGGCCAATATGGTGAAACCCTGCAGGCGGATCACGAGGTCAGGAGTTTGAGATCAGCCTGGCCAATATGGTGAAACCCTGTCTCTACTAAAAATACAAAAATTAGCTGCGCATGGTGGCGTGTGCCTGTAGCCCTAGCTACTTGGGAGGCTGAGGCAGAAGAATAGCTTGAACCCGAGAGGTGGAGCTTGCAGTGAGCCGAGATCACACCACTGTACTCCAGCCTGGGCAACAGAGCAAGTCTCCGTCTCAGAAAAAGAAAAAAAAAAATTAAGAAAATCAGTCTTCTTTGTAGAGACATAACATAATCCAGAGACTCTACAATGTATCATTCACAACATCCAGAAAACAACCTACAAGGAAACAGGAAACAGGGCCCATTATCAAGAAATAAGAACAGGAATGGAGGCTGATTCTGAGTTGATTAAGCTGGTAGATTAGCAGACAAAAGATTTCTTTTTTTTTTTTTTGAGATACAGTCTTGCTCTGTTGCCCAGGCTGGAGTACAGGGGCATGATCTTGCTCACTGCAACCTCCACCTCCCGGGTTCAGACGATTCTCCTACCTCAGCCTCCTGAGTAGCTGGGATTACAGGCGTGTGCCACCACACCCAGTGAATTTTTTGTATTTTGAGTAGAGACGGGGTTTCACTGTGTTAGCCAGGATGATCTCGATCTCCTGACCTTGTGATCCACCTGCCTTGGCCTCCCAAAGTGCTGGGATTACAGGTGTGAGCCACTGCGCCCGGTGACAAAAGATTTTTAACAGCTATTATAACTATACTCAAAGGACATTAAAAAAAAAAAAAAGTGGAAATTCCACAATTGAAAACTTTAATATCTCATAATGGAAAAGAGATGGCAAGAGTCAGTAAGCATGAAGATGAATGAACAGAAATTGTCCAATTTGCAGAAGAGAGGAAAGAGAATATAGTTGCAGTGACCTGTGGGACCGTATCAAAAGGATATGTGCAGCTGCAATTCCAGAAGACAAGAAGAGAGAATGACACAGGAAAAAATATTTGAAGAAATAATCGATGAAAATTCTCAAGTGTGGTAAAAGACATGAATGTACAGATTTAGGCTCAGGACACTTTTAGCAGGATAAATGCAAAGGAAATCATATCTTTCAATCATAATGCTGAAAACCAAAGATAAAGAGCAAATCTTGAAAGCACCCACATGAAAACAATAATAATATATAAGGAATAATGATTTGAATGTGTCTTTTTCATCAGAAAACATGGAGAACAAAACCACTGAAACATATTTAGGCGCTAAAAGAAAAAAAGGCTCACCCCAGAATTCTATACCCAGCAAAAAGATTCTTTGTACACAGAGGCAAAATAAAGACATTTCAGAAAAACAAAAAATAAGAATTTGTTAATAGAAAACTCATATGATGGGCTAGGCGGAGTGGCTCACACCTGTAATCCCCAGCACTTTGGGAGGCTGAGGCAGGCGGATCACGAGGTCAGGAGATTGAGACCATCCTGGCTAACACGGTGAAACCCCGTCTCTACTAAAAATACAAAAAAATTAGCCGGGCATGTTGGTGGCCAGCTGTAGTCCCAGCTACTCGGGAGACTGAGGCAGGAGAATGGCATGAACCCGGAAGGCAGAGCTTGCTGTGAACCAAGATCGCGCCACAGATCGCCCCACTGCACTGCAGCCTGGGCAACAGAGCGAGACTCCATCTCAAAAAAAGAAAACTCACAGGATGATATTAAAGGAAGTCTTGTCAGAATGAAGGGAAATGATACTGGATCCATACTTGGATCTTCAGAAAGGAATAAAAAGCACCAGAAATGGTAAATATGTGGGCCAATATAAAAGCCTGTCTTTTTCTTATTACTTCTTTAAAAGACATGATTGTAGGGAAGTTGTAACACCGCCTTGTGGGGGTTTATGACACATACAGATGTAACTCATAAGACAACTGCAATATAAAGGACAGAAGAGGTGGGAAATGCACCTAAATGGTTTCAAAGTTTCTTCATTTTATGTTAAGTGGTACAAAATTAATTCTAAAAAGACTGTGAGGGCCTGGCATGGTGGCTCACGCCTGTAATACCAGCACTTTGGGAGGCCAAGGCAGGAGGACTGGACTGCTGGAGCCCAGGAATTCAAGACTAGCCTGGGCAATATGGCAAAACCCTGTCTCTACAAAATTTTAAAATATATAAATAAAAAGACCTGTGAGAAGTTATAGATGTATGCTGTAATTTCTACAGTAATCACTGGAAAATAATTCAGAGGTACAGCTAAAAAATAAATAGGCAAATTAAAATAAAATTCTAAAAAAAATTTAATTCATTCAAAAAGCCTGAATGAAAGTAAAAAATAGAGAAACAAAAAACAGAAGGGCAAAAGAAAAATAATAAAATGACAGTAAATTCAATCACATCAGTGTTTAAATTTAACATGAATGGACTAAGTACTACAGCTACAAAGCCAGAGCTTGTCACAATGGATAACAAAAGTATGCAGAATATCTTAATAAAGGCATTTTAAAAACTTGACTAAAGAGCATAAAACAAAACCTGAATCAAAGGTGACACAGACTATATTCATTGTAAAGACTCTAACTTAAATTATAAAAGTATCATTCTTCTCTCAGATTAATATAAAGATTTAGTGCAATTATAATTGTAAATCCTAAAAGGATATTTTGAGAACTTGATATAATACTAAAATTCAAACAAAGGAACAAGTGTACCTAAAGTTTAAGATAATTTTGAGGGGATTAAACAAACAGGGAAGATGACTTGCTTCTCAGATATTAAAATATATCCCTAAATCATAATAATTAAAATAGTTTGACAGTGGCCCAGAAAATTCACGTAACAATGAAAAAAGATATAGCTTAACAATGTGTTTATAAACTCTGACTATCATAAGGTAACATCTCAAGTCATTGACAAAAATAAAGTATTAGTAAATAATGTAAAATTGGCTCACTATGGAGGTTTTCATTTTATACAACGTGTAGGAATAAACTCAAAGATCGACTAATGGTCTAAATTTGACAGCTAAAACTAGAAAGCTAATAGAAAAAGTAGGTGAGTAACTTTGTGACTTTAAGGTACAGAAGAATTTATATCAGAACTAAAGATTTCAGATTTACTCTAAACATAGTAGACTACCGCAGACAAAGTTAAAAGGCAATCAATAAAGGAGACATATATATATATAAAGTTTGTTACCAAAAAGAATTAATATTTAAAACACTTAAGAAATTACTGCAAAATAGCAGGTAAAATACAGTAAGCCATATTAAATAAAGAAAAGCTGGCCAAAGGATATGGACAGAAAATTCATAAAAGGGCAAACCTGAAGCAGGGTCACCACACTGCACAACTCCAGGGGACAATATTCATGTGAAAATAGTGCCCTGGAGGTGTGCAGTTCTCCAGGGCATGGTTTGTGCAGTGACCATGTTGACTGGCTGTCATATAAATAATGCTCAGCCTCACTAGTAATCAGGAAAATACAAATTAAAGCAAAAAGATACTACTTGGTACCTATCAGATTGATAGAATTAAAGAAACAATGTGGGAAAGAAGTATAAAGCATAATATGGTACATAGAACAATGAATACAGAGGTAGGTAAATATTAATAAACGAACAGAAGGAGAACCAGAAGGCTACCTGTTAAATACAAGAGTGGGTGCCTATGTAAAGAAAAAAGAATAGAAAAAGAATAGAACTGTACAGGCTACATGGAGAAAACAATGTGGGCCTTTAATAGGTCAACAATGACAATATGCCATAAACTGGAGTCTGAGTTACTCAATTTTGTATACCCGATGTTAAAAGAAAGATACAACAGAAATACCAGATAATTCTAGAAAATGCAAACTAATTTATAGTGACAAAAGCAGATCAGTAGTCTCTTGAGGAGGTGGGGGGCAGGAAGAAGGAATTACAAAAAGGCATGAGGAAACTCTTGGGGGTAACTGATATGTTCATTATCTTTTTCATTTTTAAATATTTTAAGAGACAGGGTCTTGCTCGGTAGTCCGGGCTGGAATGCAATGGCAAGACCACAGCTCATTGCAACCTCGAACTCCTGGCCTCAAGCAATCCTCCCTCCTGGGCCTCCCAAAGTGCTGGAATTATAAGCATGAGCTACCATGCCTGGCCCGTTCATTATCTTAACTGATTTTTCAGTTGTATACATGCGAAAAGTTGCCAAATCACACATTTTAAACAACATAGTTTATTGAATAGCAATTATACCTCAAATAAACTGTTAAGATTACATAAAAAACACACGACTAAAGCGTAGTGGTTCATGCCTGTAATCCCAGAACACTGGGAGGCTGTGGTAGGAGGATTGCTCGAGGCCAAGAGTTTGAGACCACCTTGGGCAACAGAGTAAGACCTTGTCTCTACAAAAAAATAAGTTTTAATTAACCAGGCATGGTGGCACACGCCTGTAGTCCCAGCTACTTGGGAAGCTGAGATGGGAGGATCACCTGAGTCCAGGAGTTCGAGGTTTCAATGAGCTATGATTGTGCCACTGCACTGGAGCCTGAGTGACAAAGCAAGAACCTGTCTCAAACTAAACAAACAAACAAGAACTGCCAGATATTAATTTAAATAAATAATATATACCATATGACAAAACCTACAGCATCTACTAATGTACTTCTATTAGATCTAATTAAACATTCTTAATTCAGCAAATAATTAGAGCTTTTTACATAAATTACCTGTGTTTGTCCTCTTTGAAATAATGCTGATCCATGAAGGGTTTTAAACGTATCTACCTCACAACTTATATTCCTAAGTGAAGTCAAATCCCGACCATCACACCTATAGTGATACAGGAAATAAGTACATGAAGTCATACTGGAAATCAGATAAATCACACGTGTTTATTTCTGCCAGGAAGTTCTCAGTCTCAGTTGCATATCATAATCCCCTGTGGAACTTTAAAAAATAATAGATACTTGAGCACTATCCTGAATATCACTGAATCAGAATGTCTGAAGTTGAACCTATATTACTGTGTTGTTAAAAAGCTCTACAGGTAGGCCAGGTGCGGTGGCTCACGCTTGTAAACCCAGCACTTTGGGAGGCCAAGGCAGGCAGATCACGAGGTCAGGAGATCGAGACCATCCTGGCTAACATGGTGAAACCCCGTCTCTACTAAAAATACAAAAAAGTAGCTGGGCGTGGTGGTGGGTACCTGTAGTCCCAGCTACTTGGGAGGCTGAGAGGGGAGAATGGTGTGAACCCGGGAGGCAGAGCTTGCAGTGGGCCGAGATTGCGCCACTGCACTCAGCCTGGGCGACAGAGCGAGACTCTGTCTCAAAAAAAAAAAAAAAAAAAAAAAATTGCCCTCAAGGGAATCCTGAAGTGCACTGCTTTACACACAAGGCCCAAGACAGATGGTCACATATCTATGTATCTTCTTTCTTCAATAGGTGTCCATTTATATAGCAAATATTATAATTCTTTACTGTTCACTTGAAAAAAACAAACTTTCTTTGATCAAGTTTCTATTTTCAAGGCAACTTGCAGAGACAGTGCATACTTAAATTTCAACAAAAAAGGGTATGTTTACCTTTTGTATTCATTCAAAATCATACTTCTAAAAACTTCCTTTGCAACAACATTGAAGGATTCTATTATTTCATATGGATCGGCCTCTGGAAATTTTTCTATAGAAAAAAGACAAACCAAGACAAAGGTTTTACTTTTAGGAGATAGGATTTCTCTAAAGGTCATAGCATAAAATCAACTAACTACAGGAATCAACCAAGGGAGATGACTCTGAACATTTAGTCCTCAGGCAAACAAAGTAGATAAATGTTCTCAAGCAACTGTGACATATCAAGTACCAAGTACCACAATGGTGTTGTTATTGAGAATTTAATTTTCTTTCTTTTTTTTTTTTTGGAGACAAAGTCTCGCTCTGTTGCCCAGGTTGGAGTGCAATGGCGCAATCTTGGCTCACTGCAACCTCTGTCTCCTGGGTTCAAGCAATTCTCCTGCCTTAGCCTCCTGAGTAGCTAGAACTACAGGCGTGCACCACCACATCCGGCTAATTTTTTGTATTTTAGTGGAGACGGGGTATTACCATGTTGCCCAGGCTGCTCTTGTAACTCCTGAAGTCAGGCAATCTGCCTGCCTCGGCCTCCCAAAGTGCCAGGATTACAGGCGTGAGCCACTGCGCCTGGCCCATCAGTTCCCTTCTCTATTATGTTACCAGAAGAATCCAGCCAACCTTTATGGAAAGGTCTGACAGTCTTTTTTTGTTTTTTTTTGAAACGGAGTTTCACTCTTGTTGCCCATGCTAAAGTGCAATGGCATGATCTCAGCTCACCACAACCTTCGCCTCCCGGGTTCAAGCAATTCTTCTGCCTCAGCCTCCCTAGTAGCCGGGGTTACAGGCATGTGCCAACACACCCAGTTAATTTTTGCATTTTTAGTAGAGACTGGGTTTCTCCATGTTGGTCAGGCTGGCCTTCAGGCTGGGCTCGAACTCCTGACCTCAGATGATCCGCCTACCTTGGCCTCCCAAAGTGCTGGGATTACAGGCGTGAGCCACCACACCTGGCCTAACTGACAGTTTTAAGAGTAGTCACCCTCACTCTTTTGCCTTTAATCTAAATCTGCAAATTGGGGAACAATTTAAAAAATATATTATAAATCCCTACAGACTGTTTTCTATCTAATATTTGTCAAATGCTTTCATGAGCCAGGCACATTATTGGTTTTTTAATACTTTTAACTTTCATAATAATTTATGAAATAAATTTTATTATTCCCATTCTACAGAAGAAAAAACTGAAGCTTAAAGGGGTGGAGTGCTGTGTAAGAGATAACCAGTGAGTTAAAAATAAATAAATAAATAAAAAATAAAGAGGTGGAGTAAACTGTCTGAGACCACACAGATAGTAACTGATACAGCTGTGACCTGAATACAGATCTGTCAGCCGCAAAGGCTTATGGTTTTATTTTATTTTATTTTTAGCTTAGAGTTTAGATGTTAAGCTACTCTACCCTATCAATTAATTTATGCCAAGTTTTAAGTACTGTTCTCTCATGTGTATGGTTTATTAAATATAACTTCAAAGTAACCAAAACATAAGTGATCAAAGAAAGATATATTAGTATCGTATCTTCCTCAGATAAGAATAATTTTTAATATTAGACTTTAATATCTTTTCTGCTTTGAGTTATACTTAGAAAGGAGAACAATCAGTACCAAAACATTTAAAATATCCTATCAACCCAGAGGGTCGTGAAGCTATTCTACTATGTATAATACAAACAAAAGTCATTTTCTTTTAAAATAAGACAATATTTGCTATTTCTTTCTTAGCACTGGATGAATGTAGTTGAAGAAAGGACTAAACTTATTCAATGACATTAGCAATTAATGGCCTTAATATCAATGCCAACAGCATTTTTTTTTTTTTTTTTTTTGAGATGGAGTCTTGCTCTATTGCCCAGGCTGGAGTGCAGTGGCGATCTCAGCTCACTACAACTTCTGCCTAACAGGTTCAAGCGATTCTTGTGCCTCAGCCTCCTGAGTAGCTGGGATTACAGGCGCCTGCCACCACACCTGCCTAATTTTTGTATTTTTGGTAGAGATGTGGTTTCACCATATTGGCCAGGCTGGTCTTGAACTCCTGACCTTAAGTGATCCACCTGCTTTGGCCTCCCAAAGTGCTGGGATTACAGGCATGAGCCACCACACCTGGCCAGTTTTTTATCTTAAAATAAATATTCATGTGAAAGTATATTTGTCTATTAGAAAAATTAACAAAAACTATGTCATACTTCATTTATATTCAATTTGTGTTAGGTTTATATTATGCAGTAAGATCCTTTGCTTAATAATTTCTGGAGAGCTAAATTACCTAAGTTCTGTATCTTATGATTCCACTAGGTATTAAGAATAAGAATAGCATCAGTTAACATTTATTGAACACTTACTGTGTGCCAGGCACAGATGTAAATGACTCACTCATTTAATCCCCATAAACCAGGTATTATTAACACTGCAATTTCACAGATCAACAACTCAATAATTTTAAAGAATATATTTGTGTTTTCAAATGACAAAATACCAGGTTACATTTCTTGTATGATAAGAATTTGATTCAGAAAAGATCAGGAACATTCACATTCAACATTTACTAGGTACCTACTCTGCATCAAATGTAGTGCTAGCCACATTCATAGAAGTTAATTTAGCAGTAACCCTGTGACCTATCATTATTGCAAGTTTACTGAAAATAAAGCTGCGAAGCAATGAGAGTAACTTTTATTTGAGATCTTCAACCAAAGTTTTAAAAAAAGTCTATTATTTCTTTCAACACTTTTAAAATTAAAAAATACACAGTAATAGCGATTCTGTGCAAAGGAGACTTTCTCTTTCCCCGAAACAGCTCGGGGAGGCTTTGGAGAAGAGGTGGCATTTGAACCTTGAGTTAGAAGAAGACCACCTGCTATGAGAGAGCATTCCAGGTCTAGGGAACAGCAGCTGTAAAGTTCAAAGTCCTTTGAACTCTTCTTTTCCTACAGATGTGATGCCTTTCCTCTTTGATCTTTAATCCCAAGAAGCAAGAGTCAGGCCATGCCTTATTAAAGCTGCCCTCAGCAAAAAAACAAAATAAAATAAAATGAAATTTACCTTTTAGTTGTTCCTCTGTATCTAATCTTATTTTGTTAACAGCTTCATCTCTGGAAACCTAAAAGAAAGTTGAGGTTCAGTTATTACATATACATGACATTTAACATTTCTATTTTCTAATTGTTATACAATGAACACATTGTGAATTACTCAGATTTATCTAACTGTAATATTCTTTAAAACACTGGAATTGGTTATTGATTTATGACAAATATTACCTGTTAATTCATTCAAATACATTTGTGCACTCCCCTAAAACTTACACTAAAAAGAAAAGAACTTTGGGTGGCCAAAGTGGGCAGATCACTTGAAGCCAGGAGTTCGAGACCAGCCTGGCCAACATGGTGAAACCTCGTCTCTACTAAAAATACAGAAGATAGCTGGGTGTGGTGGCGTGCACCTGCAATCCCAGCTACTTGGGAGGCTGAGGCAGAAGAATCGCTGGAAGGTGAAAGTTGCGGTGAGCTGAGATCACACCACTGCACTCCAGCCTGGGAGACAGAGAGAGACTCTGTCTCAAAAACAAAACAAAACAAAAGAATGGAGAAACAATTAGGCTTTTGTTAGCTTTTGTTTAGAGATTTTAATAAAATAGGACTAACATTCATAAAATTACATGAGTTATGACAAAATGTATTCCTAGCGCAATTATAGAAGACACAACTCTGGTATACCTACTTTTTCATGTTCGTAATCTGTAAAAACTGCATAGAGTCTCTCCATAGCGAGTCTATTTAAGCACAAAATAAATGTTAGCATAATAATATTTGGAAACATGAGGCAGTTTCTATTACAAACAAAACTGAAATATTTAATAATCAGCTAAAACTTTAAAAATACTTCAGAAAGAATTAAAAATTTATATTGCTATTTATCATTGCTAATCTGTTTACTATTTACGGCATAGAACCCAAATTTCTTTCTCTCACCCTCTCAGGGGAAACTACATGTGGTATCCTGTTCTCTTTTTTTTAATTGTTCAATTAATTTCACCTTTCACATACTCTTTTTAACCTCTTCCTTTCTTCATTCTACCCATTTTGGCTCAATTATCACAGGAAACTCTTTTGCTAGGAAGAGTTAATTTAATTTCTGACTGATGGCTGTGCAACTGACATTAAGGGAAAGTTTTAACCTTTTCAACTTTTTCAAATAAAATAATTTTCCAGTGATTCATTTACATTTACGGAGTGTCTGCCTAACGTTCTAAGCACTGGGCATGTAACAGTGATTACATCTGATTTCTTTTTGAGAATTCCAACAGCTTCCTTAGATATTCAAGTATCTTATTTATTTTCTTTTTCCCAGACATGGAGAGATGTGGTGATTACCTGAATCTTGACCAATAAACACCCTATTTCATTTGAGATTCAAAGTTAGGCCTTACAAGTGTGATGTGGGCTTATCCTTTTTAAGGAAGTAAACAAATATTTATGAGAATGACTCTTAAAACAGAAAAGGGCTATTTACGAAGTAACGGATGGGCAGTGCTTCCATGGGAAGTTTCTCTCCCACGAAGAAATTAAATCTGATGACAATTTCATATTTTCATTTGCATAGATGTTCTTACTTATGAGTATGTTTCACAATCTCTGGCGAAGGGGTAAATAACTTCTGAGGCGTCCTCTTGGTAACACCAATTTCTTTTACCAACTGCTGAATGCCCTGAATTATTTGCTGGGTATATTTCACTCCCACTTTGATAGCATGGCAAAAGTCCTGCTGTAAAATGTTCTCTGCAGAGGCTTCCAACATGACTATTTAAAGGAAAAAGAAAAAAAAAAAATGACTGCCATCGAAGTTCTTAGTAATGTAACATTTTCAAATACCATGACATGACATAAATATTACAGATCAATTTTACTTCTTAGTGATAGATCCACCTTGATTTCTTTCCTCAGAATCAACATACTTCCAAAATATAAGCAGCAGTAAATGAATAAAGATACCTTGATATCTATATTTAGGTTTATATTCTCCTTAAGTTTAAGGAGGGATTTCCCATAAAAAATGAAACAGAAGAAAAAAATAAATTATGTATATATTTAAAAAATAAGTTTTATTGAGCTATAAGTCACATAAGATAAAAATTAAATCTTTAAAAGTATACAAATGCTTTTGTTTTTAATACTTTTTTTTTTTTTTTTT
>NW_016820685.1:72556-88609 GCF_001698545.2 Rhinopithecus bieti | reverse complement strand
TATATATATATATATATATGTGGCTGGACATGGGGCTCATGCTTGTAATTCCAGTGCTATGGGAGGCCAAGACAGGAGGATTGCTTGAGGCCAGGAGATTAGCCTGGGCAATATAGTGAGATGCTATATTCAATAAAAATAATAATAAAATTTTAAAAAAAAGAATATGACAAAGAAAAATGGGGCCGGGCGTAGCAGCTCACGCCTGTAATCCCAGCACTTTGGGAGGCCGAGATGGGCGGATCACAAGGTCAGGAGATCGAGACCATCCTGGCTAACACGGTGAAACCCCGTCTCTACTAAAAAATACAAAAAACTAGCCAGGTGAGGTGGTGGGCGCCTGTAGTCCCAGCTACCAGGGAGGCTGAGGCAGGAGAATGGTGTAAACCCAGGAGGCAGAGCTTGCAGTGAGCCGAGATCGCGCCACTGCACTCCAGCCTGGGCGACAGAGATTCCATCTCAAAAAAAAAAAAAAAAAAGAAAAGAAAAGAAAAATGGATACCTCCCCCCAAAATATATTTTGTTTTCACTCATTAAACTTTAATGCAATTCCTTTTAAAAAACATTTTATAAGAAAATTCCTTTAGCCAGGTGTGGTGACATGTGCCTGGATTCCCAGCTACTCAGGAGGCTGAGGACAGAGGATCGTTTGAACCCCAGAGTTTGAGGCTGTAGTAATATATATAATCACACCATTGCATTACAGCTTGGAGACAGAGTGAGACTCTGTCTTTAAAAAAAAGAAAGAAAGAAAGAAAAAGAAAGAAAGAAAGAAAGAAAGAACGAACACTCCTTATAGTTGAGTCTATAGAGCTGTGCTGTCCAATATAGTAACTACTAGCCACATATGCCTATTTGCATTTAAATGATTTAAAATTAGACAAAATTAAAATTTTGGTTCCTCAGTTACTCTAGCCACATCTGAAGTGCTAAGTAGCCACATGATCAGATATAAAACATTCCCTTCACTGCAGAGAGTTCTACTGGACAACACTGCCATGGATGCTAAAAATTTAAACATAAAAGCTTGTCAAAATGATTGCTATAGGCCCGGCATGGTGGCTCACGCCTGTATTTCCAGTACTTTGGGAGGCCGAGGCAGGCAGATCACCTGAGGTCAGGAGTTTGAGACCAGCCTGGCCAACAGGTAAAACCCCATCTCTAATAAAAATAAAAAATTAGCCAGATGTGGTGGCACGTGCCTGTAGTCCCAGCTACTTGGGAGGCCGACGCAAGAGAATCACTTGAACCTGGAGGTGGAGGTTGCAGTAAGCCGAGATCGCACCACTGCACTCTAGCCTGGGAGACAGAGTAAGACTCCATCTCAACTAAAAACAAAACGAAAACAAAGATTGCTATAAACTGTCAACCATTTTAGCAGTTGAAGATGAAGTTTTGAGATTAGCTGAAGTTATAAATTCTAGACACAAAATCTCTTCTAAAAACATGTTATTGGTATACTTTTTCCTGACTTATATCTTCTCACACACAGAAATATTAGTGATATTAAATATACCAGTTGAAAACAAGCATCTAAATGGCACTGTTCAGAACGTTGGTGTTGAAGTAATCCAGCAGTTGACAGCATGGAGTAATTATTCTTGCCCTATAAGATTATACTCTAAAGATCTGGATGACTGCCCAGGAGTGGTGGCTCAAGCCTGCAATCCCAGCACTTTGGGAGGCCAAGGTGGGTGGATCACCTGAGGTCAGGAGTTCAAGACCAGCCTGGCAAACATGGTGAAACCCTGTCTCTACTAAAAATACAAAAATTAGCCAGGTGTGGTGGCACACGCCTGTAATCCCAGCTACTCAGGAGGCTGGGTCAAAAGAATCACTTGAACCTGGGAGGCGGAGGTTGCACTGAGCCGAGATCGTGCCACTGCACTCCAGCCTGGGCAACAGAGAGAGACTTGGTTTCCAAAAAAAAAAAAAGATTTGGATGACTAAATATTTTAATAATGAAATAGTAGCAATTACTTTTTTGTATTTTTGTATCACAAAAGTTCCATGATGGTGGTATTTCACTTGGACCCGATGTTAACTTTAACAGGTAAACAAGGGGTTAAAATGCATATTTGATGCATCTTTATGAATGCAGAGAGCTGGTTAAATAGCTGCATGGAAATAGTGATACAAAAGTCATAAATTGGAGGCTGGTAATTCCTAAAAACCATCTCCTTACAGGTTGGTTCTGAATTACTCTCAGTCTCCCTCTACCCAAGACTACTCTCTGAAATTTATGCAGTCTCTAGAGTCTCATTCTTCCCTCCTGAGAGCAACAGGTGAGAAGAGCCAGCTGGAAGTCTGCCTATGGGGTTTCTATGGCATGCCATATGTGCAGCAAAGATTCCTTGGTTCTGCTGGGTGCGGTGGCTCATGCCTGTAATCCCAGCACTTTTGGAGGCCGAAGCAGGTGGATCGCTTAAGGCCAGAAATTCGAGACCAAGCTAGCCAACGTGGCAAAATCTCGTCTCTACTAAAAATACAAAAATTAGCTGGGCGTGGCAGCACATGCCTATAATCCCAGCTACTTGGGAGACTAGGCAGGAGAATCAATTGAACCTGGGAGGCAGAGGTTGCAGTGAGCTGAGACTGCACTGCTGCACTCCTCTACCCTGGGAGACAGAGCCAGACTCAGTCTCAAAAAAAAAAAAAAATTGTGAATTAGTCCATTCCTCTAATGTCTACTTACAATTAGAAGAGTTCAAACTCTAAGGCAGATAGCGGCTACATGAACAATTAGCAACAGGTTTATTTCTGTGTCTTAATGATAATAGCAAGTATTAACTATATGCTTATTAGGTACCAGTAACATGCTGGGCACTTTGCAAACCTTGACTCCTATCTTCATAACTACCCTGTAAAGTAACCAGACTAGTTTACTAATAGAGAATAAACGAACACTGTAACTTTCAGCAAAAAATTCAGGTGCAGATGAATGGGAAACCAAAACTTTGCTCAAGGCTCCGAGATGCTCAAACATGAAGTAGACATCATCTATTATTCATGGCTTCCTCATTCTTTGGAATATCCTCTCTACATTTTGACAGTTACCCACAGTATGAATCCCACCTTCCGGAGGCAGAATACAAAAATCATTTCCTTGCCTTGCTTGCAGTCGAGGGTATAGTCATGTGCCACAGTTCTGCTCAATGAGATGTAAATAGAAACTGCTGTGTGGGGATTTCTGGGAAAGCTGCTTAAAACGCAGGTTGACTCACTCAACTGCCACACACCTTTTTGCTATTCCCTTCTTTCTTCTTCCTCCTGCCTACAAGTCAGATACGTTGGCCAGAGCTTTTCATGCCAGTTCATAAGCATGAAGATGAGGCCACATCTTGAGGATAGCAGAGGAGAAAGCTAAAAGGAATCTAGATTTCTTAAGATGTCATGGAACCACTGTCACTGTCCTAGATTTACCACCTCTGAATTTCTTTTACCTGAGAGAAATATAAAGTTTCCATCTTGTTTAAGTCTTATTTTGTTTGACAACACAACCACCAACTAATACATGGGGATTTTTCTAACGTATAGAACCTAGTTTTAACTTTATCACTGGCTAATATACCAGAAGCAGAAGCTGGAAATGAGATGTTTCACATATTACTTGTACAAAAAAGCAGTAATAGTTGAATAGTTTGTTTCATCAAAATGTTCCCACATCAGAAGACCCTATGTCAAAAAGTCCCACACATCAAACATCACATAGTAGAATAAACCAACAATAAAAGCCCTTAAATAATTTGTCCAAGATCACACGATTATAGTGGCAGAGACAGGTTTCAAATCCAGGTCATTCTGACTGCTAAAGTCCATTTTCCTTCCACAGAACAAGGACCTGATTTTCATTCATGCAAGTATGGCATTTCTGTTACAATGAGTATGTGAAAATGGCCCATGGTCAATGCATTTCTTCTATTTTATTACTCGTTTTCCACCTAGTAGAAATGGGTCACTTCTCAAGAGGATACCAAGCAGACTTAGAAAGAAATAGCTAAATTATAATATTTAAACTAATAAAATGGTTACTACCAGACTTAGAACTTCTATTTTTAAACTAAGTTATTTAGACTAATAACTTATAAACATAATTACTGAAATTATTCTTAGACTAAATATTAGTCTAAAATAATTACTGAAATGATCTTGGTAAATATTTTGTATATTTTAAATAAAATTGAGTAAAATCCTGTAATTTTAGGTATCATTTGATATGAAGCAAGAGCACTACAAAATAGGACAGAGATAAAACATAACCAAAATTTTTATGGCTACCGACAAAACATACACACAAAGAGTTTAAATTTAGTGTAAGAAGCCAGAACTTGTAAGTAAAATCCAGAAAAAATGAGGTATTTAAACAACTTACCAATCTGACTTTTAGGTGCTCCAGCAACCACTAAATTTAAAGTACTGGAAGACATTTCTTTTCTTGTTGGGTTAACAACATATTCTCCATCAATCATTCCTATTCGTACTGCCCCTAAAATGTATTAGAACGTTGGCAACTATTTAATGGAAATTCCCAGTTTTCAAGACATTATTCCAGTGATGGCTTCAACCCTATCTTTGATTCTGACCACAGAATAAATCCATGTTTCTAACACAGTATTTAAGACCCACAGAACATCCCACCCCACCCTACCTTCTGGCCTCATTGGACCACTCTGAATTGGTCAAATATACCACTTCTTCCACACCTCTGGGATTATGCTCATGTTTGTCCCCTGGTCTAGAGCATTCTCTCTAAGGCAAACGCTTAACACCAGACCCTACTAAGGTTCAGCTTACACAATGACTACTCTGAGGAGCCCTCCTTGACAACCTGACCACACAAAAACAAACCTGCTCTTCTCTATCACATTCTTAGCACTTTAACTATGTTTTTATAATATCACTGATTATAAATAATTATCTGTCTTCTTTATGCTGAAAGCAAGAACTGCATCTTTCATCATTGTATTGCTAGGGCCTGGTCTGCCTAGGACACTTGATAATTATTTACTCAATGAGCCATTTTTATATTGCATGATTATGACTTGTAACAGCTATAAGTTACATTAATTTTATCCTGAAGGAGTATATACTCTGATAATTTCCCAGTTAAAAAAAAAAGAAAAAAAGAAGTCCTCTAATGGAAAGAGGCAATTATGAAGTCAAAATATCTAGGGACATAAAATCTATAACACCATAACATACTGCTATTAGAAACAGAACCCACGACAAGGATGAAAATGTCTGAAAGACCTGAAGGGAGACTTAGAATGTCATCTAGTTCAATTCATGGTCACTACTACTTACTGAAAAAAAATATACATATGATTTCTTATTTTCAAATCCTAACTTACCAACAGGTCCATTCCAAGGAATATCTGATAATGACAGGGCCACGGAAGCTTAAAAATGGAGAAAAATAAGGGCTGAAATTAAAATTTCATTGCTTTAAAAAAAATCAACACTGATAACTTTTCATCTCCACTTTTATACTTACCGCCATTAATTGCTAGGACATCAGGCTCATTAACACCATCTACTGCTAACAGATTACACAGAACCTGGTAAAAGAGAAAAAATTTGAAGCACTTAAAATAATCTGTTTGATTTGGAAGGGTTATCATTTAGGTTAACATCCTGGCCTAAAATACAAGAGCACTCATATGGCTAAAAGCAGGGGCTTTGTAGCCAAACCTCTTAATTTTGGCTATCATTTAACTAAATGCTTGACATTGGATAAATTACTTAAATTAAACCCGAAAAGCTTTCTCATCTTTAAAAGGGAAAAATAGGCCAGGCGTGGTGGCTCACACCTGTAATCTCAGCACTTTGGGAGGCTGAGGAGGGCAGATCACCTGAGGTCAGGAGTTTGAGACTAGTCTGATCAACATGGTGAAACCCGGTCGCCACTAAAAAGACAAAAATTAGCCGGGTGTAGCGGCCAGTGCCTGTAGTCCCAGCTAAGGCAGTCCCAGTTCAGGAGGCTGAAGCAGAAGAATCTCTTGAACCCAGGAGGTAGAGGTTGCAGTGAGCTGAGATTGCACCATTGCACTCCAGCCTGGATGCCAGAGTGAGACTCCATTACTAAATAAATAAATAAATGGGAAAAATAATGGCATCTTCCCAAAGGGTTCCTATGAGGATTAGATAAATACTGTAGGTAAAGCACTTATCACAGTCCTCGCATGTTGCAAGTATTCAGTAAATGTTAGCTCTTTCTATCATATAAAAATATTTTCTAGGCCAGGCATGGTGGCTCATGCCTGTAATTCCAGCACTTTGGGAGGCCGAGGTGGGGAGATCACCTGAGGTTGGGAGTTCAAGACCAGACTGGCCAACATGGCAAAACCCCGTCTCTACTAAAAATACAAAAATTAGCCGTGCGTGGTAGTGCATGCCCATAGTTCCAGCTACTAGGGAGGCTGAGGCGGGAGAATCACTTGAACCTGGAGGCAGAGGTTTCAGTGAGCTGAGACTGCGCCACTGGACTCCAGCCTGGGCAACAAGAGCAAAACTCTGTCTCAAAAAAAAAAAAAAATCTGTTGAGCAGGGTGTGGTGGCTCACGCCTATAATACCAGCAGTTTGGGAGGCTGAGGCAGGGGATCACTTGAGGTCAGGAGTTCAAGACCAGTCTGGCCAACATGGCAAAACCCCATCTCTATTAAAAATACAAAAAAATTCGCTGGGTGTGGTGGCAGGCACCTGAAATCCCAGCTACTCAGGAGGCTGAGGCAGGGAGAATCGTTTGAACCTGGGAGGCGGAGATTGCAGTGAGCTGAGATTGCGCCATTGCACTCCAGCCTGGGTGACAGCAGGAGACTCCATCTCCAAAAAAAAAAAAAGTTCTGTTTATAAGCATAGATGAAACAAACTTTATACTGCAATAATGTGCCCATGTCATGCACTTAAGAAAAAAACTTCTCTGACTGGGTGTGGTGGCTCATAGCTGTAATACCAGCAGTTTGGGAGGCTGGGGCAGGAGGATTGCTTGAAAGCAGGAGTTCGAGACCTGGCTTACATAGTGAAACCCCCTTTCTACAAAAAACAAAAAAAATCTTAGCTGGGTATGGTGGTTTGTGCCTGTAGTCCCAGCTACTTAGAAGGCTAAGTGGGGAGGATCACTTGGGCTCAGGAGTTTGAGGCTGCATAATCATGCCAACTGTACTCCAGCCTGGGCAACAGAAGGCCCTGACTCAAAAAAAAAAAAAAAAAAAAACTTCCTGAGGTTAAGGCTGTGATATTCTTGCAAAGGCTTATTTGCAAGGTGTATTTATTTATTTCAAATGAATAAAATGGTTATTTAAGTATATGTGTCATTACCCTGAAAGAAAATATTATTCAGAAAGTATTAACATATAATAAAGTAGAGGTTCAGAGGATCCAGCAATAAAATTAGGTAATAAAAATTAGCTACGTTGGTTGTCCTATTCCCAGCCTGATCTGGTCTCCACTCACTCTAGTCACGCTGATCTTCTTTTTAAACTCACTAATTTCTTTCCTGCCTCTGGACTTTCAATGCTTCCCTGACACACCTTGGCTGGCTAACTCCTACTCATAATTCAGGTGTCAACTCAAATAGACAATGAATAAATGTTAGCTTTGTAAAAGTACTATCTTTTGGCTGGGCACAGTAGCTCATGCCTGTAATCCTAGCACTTTGGGAAGCCGGGGGGGCGGATCACGAGGTCAGGAGCTCGAGACCAGCCTGACTAACATGGTGAAAACTATTCTCTACTAAAAATACAAAAATTAGCCGGGTGTGGTGGTACATGCCTGTAATCCCAGCTACTCAGGAGGCTGAGGCAGGAGAATCACTTGAACCTGGGAGGCAGAGGTTGCAGTGAGTTGAGATTGTACCATTGCACTCTAGCCTGGGTGACACAGTGAGACTCGGTCTCAAAAAAAAAAAAAAAAAGTACTATCTCTTTTCGAAAACTTACTGTAAAATATAACAGTATCATAAAAAATTTTATGTTCTTTCTAATGTTTAGTCTAGGAAGTATTACAGAGATTCATTAAGTAATTTTTGATTGATCTGGCAACTAAAAAACCTAAAGCAGAACCTACCTGTGTATCATAGAAGTAGCCAGCTGGAAAGAGCGGTCTAACTGAACGATCTGCCAAAAGGAAAAAAAAGACATTAAACCATACTGACAGAGTTGCTTTACAGTTCAAAACTTTTGAACTAATATAGATAGCCATTCAATATGTTTTCAAGAAAAATCCCCTTGGACCAATTTACCAAGAGGGACACAGATAAATGTCAGTACTTCCATTATTACATACCATGCCCTAACAACAAAAAACAAACACAGAAGGAGCACATTAACAATAAAGATTGGGGAGCAATTTTTCATTCTGGTTCCACAGGCAACAGTTACATATATAAGCAGAACAAAGACACTTAAGACCAATAGCAGACCAAAAGAAAATGCTTCCTTGCTACTTTGTGTCTGAAGACTGTATATAAATATACCTAAATGAGCAATTTCTGGCCGACCGCAGTGGCTCACGCCTGCAATCCCAGCACTTTGGGAGGCTGAGGCGGGCGGATCAAGAGATCAGGAGTTCAAGACCAGCCTGAGTAACATGTAGAAACCCCGTCTCTACTAAAAATACAAAAATCAGCCAGGCATGGTGGTGGGCACCTGTAATCTCAGCTACTCAGGAGGCTGAGGCAGCAGAATCACTTGAACCCGGGAGGCAGAGGTTGCAGTGAGCCAAGACTGCGCCATTGCACTCCAGCCTGGGTGACAGAGCAAGACTCTGTCTCAAAAAAAAAAAGCAATTTATGGGTAGAAGAGCTATAAATTACATATGATCCCACAATATGTAGGGATGTTAAAGATTTGAAAGATTATGGACATTATTTCAGTAGCTGATAAATATAATGTTTAGGAATTACTATTCTGAACATGAAAAAATGTACTAGGAATAGATTCAACAGAGTAGAGGCATGGACCATAAAATTCATATGCTCAATAGAAATTTACTCATTTAGTCAACAAATACTTATTGAATGCCTATTCTGTGCTAAGCAGTATAACAGGTACTAGGGATTCAACGGTGAAGAAACAAAAGCTTTTTTCTCTCACAGTGCCCACATTTGAGTGAGGGAAGAGAAAGAATGAACAATCTTAGGTGGTGTTAATGCTATGAAGGAAAACTTAAGATATACTGTAGAACACAGATGCAAAAGATGCTAATATAGGCATATCAGAGAAGATGAATGCATCTATGTTAATATCTTACCTATTATTCGACTTGTAAGAATTTCTTTATCAGAAGTACCAATCTCTCTTCTCAGATAGTTTGTGGGAATTCTACCTGCTGCAGCAGCTTTTTGTCTGTAGTCAACCTGAAGCAGCAAAAAAAAAAGCTTCATATAATTCTTTTTGTAGAAACAAACTATACTGTAAGAACTACTATATGAATGCTACTTCTCCTGAGGTTGCCAACAACACAGTCTAGACTCAGGGCAGAAAATATGTTATTTATTTAGCATTTTATATCTTTTGGGGAAAGGAAAGTTGATAGAAATGTTTCCGCAAAGTGATTTAAAAAAATATTCAGGTGTAGTGGCTCACGCCTGTAATCCCAGCATTTTGGGAGGCCAAGGCAGGAGGATCACTTGAGGCCAGGGGTTTTAGAACTGCCTGGGTAACACAGAAAGAACTCATCTCTACCCCCCATAAAAAAAAAAAAAAATTAGTTGGGCACAATGGCCTGCGCCCATAGTCCTAGCTACTCAGAAGGCTGAGGTAGGAGGATTGCTTGAGCCCAGCAGTTTCAGGTTGCAGTGAACTATGATCACACCACTGAACAACGCTAACCTGGGTGACAGAGCAAGACCCCGTCTCTTTAAAAAAAAAAAAAAAAAAAAAAAAAGTCTTCTACTCAACAGTAAGCGTGGAAGACTCACTATTTCCCACAGATACTCATTCTGAGCAAGTCAAACATTGCTTTTTTGGGTATCAACTCTGTTAAATATAATTGTACCCCCCTTTTCATAACAGAAGGGAGCTATAAAATTCTAATGAGCTCATTACTAAACATATACAGTTGTCTCTTGGTATCCCTGGGAGATTGGTTCTAGGACCTCTTGCGGATATCAAAATCCATTGATGCTCAAATCCTTGATGTAAAACACCATAGTATTTGTTTATAACCTATGTACATCCTCTCATATACTTTAAATCAATCTCTAGATTACATATAATCCTTAATACAAAGTAAATGCTACACAGTTTTTATACCGTATTGTAGGGAATGACAAGAAAAAAAAGTCTGTACGTGTTCAGTACAGATGCAATTTTTTCCCCAATATTTTTGATTCATGGTTGGTTGAATCCATGGATGCAGAACCCAAGGACATGGAGGGCTGACTGTACTTGCAGAGTCATACTGAAGGGAAACTATGAGGGAAATGAATTCATTGCTTATTCAGTGTCAAAGTAGTCATGCACTTCCAATCTTCTTGTC
This sequence comes from Rhinopithecus bieti, assembly GCF_001698545.2. NCBI lineage: Eukaryota > Metazoa > Chordata > Mammalia > Primates > Cercopithecidae > Rhinopithecus > Rhinopithecus bieti. The sequence continues at coordinate 78,129 of NW_016820685.1, read as the reverse complement.
AACTTATGCACCTGGACGCTCCAAATTCTAAAGCATGCTTAATCCTAGTATTTGTTTATGAAGCAGTTTATACTCTTTTAATGAGTCAACATCAAAAAACTAGGAAAAATTCTTTGTTGTGCAAGTTCATATTTTCCACTCACTAGATGTGTATTTTCCACTCACTAGACACTGGACAAAAATATTATACATTCTACACTAACTTACACCATATTACAGTTCAGATAAATCAGCAAAAACTTACCACCAAAGGCATAAACTGGGAAGGCGAAGGTTTTGTTTTACTGACCGCTGTGACCATTACTGCAGTGTCACCTGACTTAAACATAAAGAACAACACTGGTAAGTTCATTTGAAATCAGATATTAGCATCTAAGTAGCAATTGAATAAATCCTTACTCCAATTAAACTCAAGAAAAGATATGTAATTCTATGACATGATTATGAAATAAAAACAGTTATTCACAAGTAGTCCAATCTTGATCTCTGAGCTTTTCAAAAGCTATGGATAAGGCAAGATGAACAGGTAATTTAGTCATATCCAATGAATTGAATAGTATTCTCTACTTCTTATGTGGCTATACATAAGGAAAAATTCCCCAATTATTACTATAGAAGAAAATACCAAAATCACTTTCTCTAGAAAAGCACAACAGAATTTATTAATGCATAAAAGAGAAGCCGAAGTTTGGAAAGGATGTTAAAGGTCACTTAAAATGGCCAGGCGCGGTCGCTCACGCTTGTAATTCCAGCATTTTGGGAGGGCAAGGCAGGTGGATCACGAGTTCAAGAGATCAAGACCAGGCCAGGCGCGGTGGCCCATGCCTGTAATCCCAGCACTTTGGGAGGCCGAGGCGGGTAGATCACGAGGTCAGGAGATCAAGACCATCCTGGCTAGCACAGTGAAATCCCAACTCTGCTAAAAACACAAAAAATTAGCCAGGCGTGGTGGCGGGCGCCTGTGGTCCCAGCTGCTCGGGAGGCTGAGGCAGGAGAATGGCGTGAACCCGGGAGGCGGAGGTTGCAGTGAGCTGAGATCACGCCACTGCACTCCAGCCTGGGCAACAGAGTGAGACTCTGTCTCAAAAAAAAAAAAAAAAAAAAAAAAAGAGAGATCGAGACCATCCTGGCCAACATGGTGAAACCCCATCTCCACTAAAAATAAAAAAATTAGCTGGGTGTGGTGGTGCACGCCTGTAGTCCCAGTTACTCGGGAGGCTGAGGCAAAGGAATCGCTTTAACCTGGGAGGCAGAGGTTGCAGTGAGCCGAAATCACACCACTGCACTCCAGTCTGGTGATGGAGCAAGAGTCCATCTTAGAAAATAAAAATAAAAATAAAAATAAAAAATAGGTCACTGAATACATGCAGCCCTCTGGTTGTCTGGAATGATTCTTACAGTATAAACTATCTTAGTAGTATCTGAATTAATTTCCAGTATCCAAATCCTAAGTAGTTACACGATGTTGTAGTTACACATTTAGTATGAGTCTCTGTACCCATTTTAAGATGAATTTTAAAATCTAGACTTTTACCTGCACTACAGCAGAGCCATCTGCAAATCTGGCCAGCTTTCCAGAGGATATTTCTAATTTCCTGTTTAAAAATAAAAATGCAATACAAGAAGACTTAGGTTATCTGTACAATTCCTGCTTAGTATAAAATAATAAAAGATTCTAAGGGAAGATTCTAACCCCCTCCCACCCACCCCACCAACAAAAAGGGGCAGAATCCATGATCGTTATCAAAAGTAAAAGGGGAATTTAAGAGAGACTTAAAGAAGAATACAGAAACCAAGGCACAGGATTGATCTGAACAGGAAAGCATTTTGGAGGTTCAGAAGTTAACTGCTTCCCTAAATGTTAATTCCCATGTACCATCTATTTTTTTTTTTGCAGGGGCGGTGGGGGGGGGGGGGCTTTGGGCCTTTTTTCTTTTTTTTTTTGACAGTCTTGCTCTGTTGCCTAGGCTGGAGTGCAATAGCACAATTACAGCTCACTGTAACCTTGAACACCTGGGCTCAAGCGATCCTCCAACTCAGCTTCCTGAGTAGTTGGGACTACAGGTGCACACCACTACTCTTGGCTAATTTTAGTTTTTGTTATGGATGAGATCTCGCTATATTGTCTAGGCTGGTCTTGAACTCCTGGCCTCAAGCAATTCTCCTGCCTTGGCCTCCCAAAGTGCTGGGATTACAGGTGTGAGTCACGGTGCCTGGCTCCATTTACCATCTTAGTACAGTTTCTTATCATCTCTCACCTTGTTGACTACAGTAACATTTTAACATACAAACAGGATTGTTTCCCTACTTAAAAATCCTTTAGCCAGGCGTGGTGTCTCCCAACGGTAATCCCAGGACTTTGAAAGGCTGACGCAGGCTGATCACCTGAGGTCAGCAGTTCAAGACCAGCCTGGCCAACATGGTGAAACCCCATCTCTACTAAAAATATCAAAATTAGCTGGGCATGGTGGTGCCTGTCTATCATCCCAGCTACTAGGGAGGTTGAGGCAAGACAGTTGCTTAAACCCAGGAGGCGGAAGTTACAGTGAGCCGAGATTGTGCCAATGCATTCCAGCCTGGGGGAGAGTGAGACTCCGTACCAAAACAACAACAACAACAAAAAACTTGAGAATTTCTCCCAATGCTTTTAGGACAAAATATAAACTCCTAAATATTGCCTTATAAGGACCTTCATATTCAACAGAAGGGGAAAGAATAATCTTCAATTCAACGAGGAAAGAGTAGTCTTGTGAGGCAATAGTGAACAACTGGATGCAAAAAAGAATGAATCTTCATAAATTAACTCAAAATGGATCCTGGACCCAAACGTTAAGAGCTAAAACAATAAAAGTCTTAGAAACAAAACACAGGAGTAAATCTTCAGAGACTTGGGCCAAAGTCTTAAATATGACATCAAAAGCATAAATGACAAAAGAAAAAATAGGTAAGTTGGATTTCATAAAAATTTAAAACTTTAAGAAAGCCAAAGAAGTGCCATATATTAAGAGAAAATATCTGCAAACCAAATATCTGATAAGGGACTTGTATTAATATCTAGAATATTTAAAGAATGCTTACAATTCAACAATAAAGACAACTAAATTTTAAAACTTTGCAAAGGACTTGAACAGACATCTCTCCAAAGAAGATATACAAATGGCCACTAAGGACATAAAAATATGCTCAATATCATTAACTATCAGCAGGGAAATGCAAATCGAAATCACAATGAGTACCACTTGACACCTGTTATGAATGTTCCTTGTAGCATTATTCATAGTAGTTCCCAAATGGAAACAACCCAAATGTCCATCAACTGATGAATGGATAAGCTAAATGTGGTATAATTCATACAACGGATTATTATTCAGTGATAAAAAGGAACAAAGTACTTATACATGTTACAACATGAATAAACATTGACAACATTATGTTAAGTGAAAGAAGGCAGTCACAAAAGACTATGTTTCCACATAGTAAACGTTCATAATAGGCAAATCCACAGAGATGGAAAGTAGATTAGTGGTTGCCTGGGGCTGGAGAAAAAAATTTAAGTGACTACTACTAATGAATTTCTTTTTAGGGTGAAAGAAGTATTCTAAAATTGATGGTGGTAATGGCTGCAAAACTTTGAATATACTAATATCCATTGAATTATACACTTTATTTATCTGTATTTATTTATTTTGAGATAGGGTCTTGCTCTGTTGCCAAGGCTAGAGTGCAGTGGTGCCATCACAGCTCACTGCAGCCTTGACCTCCCAAGCTCAAGCAATCCTCCCACCTCAGCCTCCCAAGTAGCTTGAAATACAGGTGTGCACCACCATACTGGGCTAATTTTTAAATTTTTTGTAGAGATGAGGTCTCACTATGTTACCCAGGCTGGTCTCAAACTCCTGGCCTCAAACTCAAGCAATCCTCCTGCCTTGGCTTCCCAAAGTGCTAGGATTACAGACATGAGCCACTGCTCCCAGACGAGTTGTACACTTTAAATGAACTGTATGGTATGTGAATTATATCTTAATAAAGCTGTCTTATATACATGAAATAGGCAGCACTATCAGCCTTATTCCCCAGTTTCAGCAGAGAATGCAAAAAGAGCTTACTGAGGTCTTGAAACAGACCAGCAAAACTTGCCAAAGAGCTCAAGATTCATCAAAAGGTGTTTTGAGATGAAACCAAGTCAGTGACCCCTGAAGATACAGAGGAAGATGCTCTGTCACATGAACTCAGCTTCAGCAATATTCTTTCATAGTCTGGTGCTGAAAATGCACAAACCAAACACAAGCATGCAGACAGGCCCAAAGCCCTGCCCCAAATAAGATTATTCTGTCCTTCACATACCAAAGAGATGAAGGAACAACCTTTAATATTTTCACCTGTTAAATACCTCTGCCAGAAGCCTGAATTAATGAAAAGCATATTTATCTGTTCAGTTAGACTCATTTTGTTAAGTTTGAAAGTCAGAACAAAGTATGTACATTTAATATATGTTAATACAGTGATTTTGTAGTATCAAATTCTTGACTCTGAAATATTAGTTTTTTTTTTAAATCAGGGGATATTTGAGAAGTTCTAGTTGGGTTTCTACTTAGTCAACACAGATGGTATACTGATGAAAGCCTACAATAAAATGGGTCTCCCCTGACTAATGGGAATAATGAGGTACAGAGAGGAGGCTGGTGCTGGATTAATACGTGGAGTAGATGGAAGGAATGGGATACTCAAAACCAGTCATACTGTGTAGTATCACAGACCTGCAACAACCTATAGCTGAAATCAGTATTCAGTAATGGTTTCCTGTGGCAAATGTAAATTTGACATCTTGAAATTTTGTTTAACCCCGAGTAAGATGCTATCAGTACTTCTCAAAACCTACCAGGAACTGGCATTCTGTCTACCAATGTGAATTCTGAATACCTAAGTGATCTCTGTGAAGGGGAGTGGAGGATCTTTCACTAGACCGCAGTGGGCCCAAAACACAGGGAAGAAAAGCTGTGAAGCTACAGGTCTACTCCATTAACGGGGCTACTGCCTTAACATTTTGTCCACAGTGGCATATTCTGTTGAATATCCTCAGTGATTTGATGCATAGTAGATGCTCAATAACAGATTGCTGAAATGAAAATTAAACACCTGCCTCCAAGGTTACTGTGAGCATTAAATATACTACCTGAAAAACACCTACAATAATTATATAATCTTCTAGAATGCAGTAAAGAATACATATAACAAATATAATGTGTCACTCAATAAATGTTGCCAATGGCAAACAAGACAAAAATGAAAGAATTTATCCAGCAAGTATGATATTTATGAGTCTAGTTATTTCAATACATGACACAAGTTTAAAGAGAACTATCTACAAAAGAACAGGTTGATTAATAAAAAAAAGAGTCAAAGTAGATTATTTATGGAAAATATGGAGGGTAGGAGCTGCATCTTGTTTTGAGTATCTAGTGCCTATCTCACAGTCCGTGACTGCTGAATGAAATGTTCTGGGCATTTCTTCGAAGCATGTGCAGTCCTTGAAGAATGGCAAAGATGTCCTCTTCCCTCAAAAATCAGAATTG
>NW_016820685.1:63592-72016 GCF_001698545.2 Rhinopithecus bieti | reverse complement strand
AAAAAAAAAAAAAAAAAAAAAAAAAAAAAAAAATCAGAATTAAGGAATGCTGGGAGTGGAATGAGCCTTAGAGATAACCTAGTTTAGGGGTGACCAAACTACAGCTCATGGCCTATTTCTGTATTACTCTGTAACTAAAATTTTTTTAATTTTTATTTATTTATTTATTTTTGAGACAGAGTTTGGCTCTTGTCGCCCAGGCTGGAGTGCAATGGCACAATCTCGGCCACTGCATCCTCTGTCTCCTGGGTTCAACCGATTCTCCTGCCTCGGCCTCCCAAGTAACTGGAATTACAGGTGCCTGCCACCACGCCCAGCTATTTTTTGTATTTTTAGTACAGATGGGGTTTCATCATGTTGGCCAGGCTGGTCTCCAACTACTGACCTCAGGTGATCCATCCACCTCAGCCTCCCAAAGTGCTCGGATTACAGGTGTGAGCCACTGTGCCGGGCCGTTTTTTAAAATATTTCTAAAGGGTTTGTAAACACATACACACAGTGTATCCCCCAAAAAGCCTAATATATATATTATCCGGTCCTTTACAGAAAAAGTTTATAGACCCTTAATGGAATCCAGTCTCCACACTTTGCACAAGAAAATGGTGAATTAACTTGTCCAACGTGAATTACTTATCAAAGTTAGAGTGGGAGACCTGGATTCAAAACGATTTTTTTGCTTTTTGTATGAACTGGGGTCAAAATTTTTTCAAAGTACACGTAAGAAATTTACATATATGAAGTTTGCATTAGCAATTCCATTTATTCTAAAAACGACTAAAGCATAAGTTTTTTCTTTTTCTTTTTTAAACGGTCCCTTAAAAAAGTACGGGCTTTGTAAGCAAGAAACAGAAATTCAAAACCACCTAGTCCCATAATACTTTTAATTGACTCTTAGAAAGTTATCTAACCTTTTTTGAGCCTCTGTAGTCCTAACTACAAAATGAGGGTAATAGTACATTTACGACAGGTTTAAAAAGATTGCGAGGATCCTATAACTGGCGTTCAAAAAACTGACTTTTCCTTTCCCTCCTAACCCGGGATCATAGTGGCCACACTTTAGGCAATCAATTGGATTGTATGACGTGATACATCCACGTCAACTCGTTATCCCTAGGTGGAATGTTTCCCTCTTAAGAGCCCAGTGGTCCCGGAAAGTAAAGAGATCGGAAGTCAGGTGGACGGACAGAGTCGGATGGAGCAAAGAAGCCCGGCACACACCAACAGAGGGCAGGAGATAGCGCGGGAAGAAGAGGGGTCCGAGAAGACACATTCCAAACCCGGAAAGAAAAATTTGTAATTTAGGTTTAGGGTAAAGAGATATTAAATAGACCTAGGATACTGGGTTTCTACCCTGGGAGACGAATACGCTCAGGCTGGCTGGACAGGACGCCTTATGACAATACAGGGAACGCACGACACTCCTTACCTGTTGCCTAAGTCCACGGCCACAGCTCGAGACCCTGCGCTACCCCATAGTGCTCGCACCTGCAACTGGGTGAGTGCCCGATCCCGCCCTGGCACACGGAAGGGACCATCGCTCAGGGGCCGGAGCCGGAGGCACGAGCTGCAGTACCTGCAGGCAGCCATGACACCCGGCACGCGATCAACCCAGGCTGTGCCCTGATTGGCTCACTCCTCAGACCGTGGGGCGGAGCCTGATGCAGTTTCGTTTCCGCGGTGCGTGAGGGACGCCGGGACAACGGAAACGTTGGCCACCTCCTACGAAGACTAGAGAGGATCAAACCTATCAGAAAGCGATTATTGTTTTTATCTGCCAGTGAAAGGCAATTAGATAAATAAGGTTTTTGTGTGTGTACTATCGTAATTTAAAGAAGTCCTAGAATAATGTAAAAGTGTAATATGCAGAGTAAATTTATATTTACTTTCATTACTAGAAGTCATAGAACAACACATTATTATTATTTGACTGTGAACTAAGAATTAGAATTTGTGTGGTGGACCTTTGGAAAGAGCTCTCCCTCTCCCCTTCTCCGCGCTGGTTTTTATTTTATAAATTCCACATAGCAGATATGTCACTGCAGCGATTTGTGTTAACCAATTTACAACAAATTAATTCATTTTTCATCGACTTGTAATTTTAGAAATATTTATTGTCCTTTCTGATTCATTTTCATTTCCATTGCTAATAATTAGCAATTTATATTTCTGCCCCTTTTGGTCAAACTCTTAAATGCAAAATGTCAGCTACTGTTTGAAGTAAATATTTTGTAAAATGAAAAAAACGTTTTGGGATTTGAAAATTTTAGAGAGTGGGTAAATTTCTTCCATCACATTAATCCATTCCGTTAGAAATTCCTTATGTTGTTCCTTTAATGAACCAATGAGCATTTTCATATTACGATGTATATTTCTTGTTTAAGGTCATAACCGCCTTCCCCAAAGAAAACCAAACAACAAAACCCAACACTCATTCAAACACAGTTTTAAGAATTAAAAACGTTGGCTGGACGCGGTGGCTTGTAATCCTAGCACTTTGGGAGGCCTATAATCCCAGCACTTTGGGAGGCCGAGGCAGGCGGATCACCTGAGGTCGGGAGTTTGAGACCAGCCTGACCAATATGGAGAAACCCCCGTCTCTACTAAAAATACCAAATTAGCCGGGCGGGGTGGTTCATGCCTGTAATCCCAGCTACTCGGAAGGCTGAGGCAGGGGAATCGCTTGAACCCAGGAGGCAGAGGTTGCAGTGAGCCGAGATCGCGGCATTTCTACAAGAGTGAAACTCCGTCTCAAAAAAAAAAAAAAGTCCTGCCGCGGTGGCCCACGCGTGTAATCCCAGCACGCTGGGAGGCCGAGGCGGATGAATCACGAGGTCAGGAGATCCAGTTCATCCTGGCCAACAGGCTGAAAACGCGTCTGTACTAAAAATACAAAAGTTAGCTGGGTGTGGTGGCCCATGCTGTAATCCCAGCTACTCGGGAGGCTGAGGAACGAGAATTGCTTGAATCCAGGAGGCGGAGGTTGCAGTGAGCCGAGATCACGCCACTGCACTCCAGAGCGAGACTCCATCTCAAAAAAAAAAAAAAAAAAAAAAAAAAAAAAAAGAAAGAAAGAAAAGAAAAATGTTGATCCATGATTTAAAAAAGAAAAAAGAATGATGAACTCTAAACAGACAAATGATTTGGTGGCAAAGCAGCTTTCTGACAACTTGCTTTCATGGGATTTCCGTGCCAATAGAGGGATTACCATTAACCTTGTTTACGGATTTTTAGTGTTAAAGCAGTTTTTGCGTCTTCTCCCTTTTACTTTACCTTGAGTTGCCACAGAGTTTTCAAGACCAATCAATCTAGTGAAATCTGTCATGAAGATAAATGTCTCAGAAAACCTACTTGCCACAGTTGAACATGACTTTTGATTTATAGAGTAAGAACACAAAATCATCTTTTGGTAATATACTTAAGTACTATGTAATCATTTTCATTTAGGCAGTATTGCCTAATAGTTTAGAGCATAGACTTGGAGTTAGTCCCAGCTGGTTCCGATCTTGTCTGTTAATTACCACTTGTGTGACCCTAGCTCTCTGAGCCTCAGTTTCCCCATAAAAATGGATAGTAATATGAATCTAACAGGGTTTTTGTAAGGATTAAACATGTCAGATAATATATTTATATTTATAGTACCTAGCACGTTGTCAACATCAATAAATGGTAAATTTAGCTTTTATCCAGCCTTTTCCTTTTTTTTAAAACGGAGTTTTGTTCTTGTTGCCCAGGCTAGAGTGCAGTGGTGCGATCTCACTTCACTGCAACCTCTGCCTCCTGGGATCAAGTGATTCCCCTGCTGCAGCCCTCCTGAGTAGCTGGGATTACAGGCGCCCACCACCATGCCTGGCTAATTTTTTGTATTTTTAGTAGAGATGGGGGTTCATCATGTTGGCCAGGGTGGTCTCGAACTCCTGACCTCAGGTGATCCACCCGCCCTCGCCTCCCAAAGTACAGGGATTACAGGCGTGAGCCACCACACCCGGCCTTATCCAGCCTTTTCTTAATTCTTCCTCCAGTTTCCAGGTATTCTGAACATCTTTCTCTTCTTCAGAACTCCTTGAACTCCTTGAATCGGTTAGCTTTCATCCAGCCAGAAATGATGGAAAGCAGCATTTACCTATTAAGAATCCTCCACCCCCATTTTCTCACACAAATCTGATATAATTCAAATAGTAGTAATTGGATCGTAAACTCAAAAGCAAATGTAGGCACTAAAATCTTGTAGCAGAGCTTTGTTATGAAGATATAGATGATACAGAATACGTTTATATGTTTATATGAAGCATTTTTAGATTGGCGTAGAAACAAAAATATAAAAGTTTAAATTCTTGTAGTTGTTAACTACTGAAGCTATAATCCATGAGGTTCAGTCTGAGATGTTATTCTGGAAGTAGAGTTATGTTTCCCTCAAGTATAGTTCAACAACCAAAATATAATTTAAAAGGAATTTATTTACCTATGATTGTTGAAGGGCATTAAAAATGATCCAACTTAAATCCACCAGCAACTTCTCAGATCTCCTTTTCTCTTTTCCTCAAACTCCAACAAACCTGCATCAAAATAGTTAATACCACTGCACGCTCTGAATAAGCAACTACAGTTAAGTAAAACATCATTGCATTAAGTTGTGTTTAACTACTTTTATTTTATTTTTTTGAGATGGAGTCTTGCTCTGTTGCCCAGGCTGGAGTGCAGTGATGCAATCTTGGCTCACTGCAACCTCCGCCTCCTGGGTTCAAGCAATTCTTCTGCCTCAGCCTCCCAAGTAGCTAGGACTACAGACTTGCACCATCACGCCCAGCTAATTTTTGTATTTTTAGTAGAGACGGGGTTTCACCATGTTGGCCAGGCTGGTCTCCAACTCCCGACCTCAGGTGATCTGCCTGCCTTGGCCTCACAAAGTGCTAGGATTACAGGCGTGAGCCACAGAGCCCGGCCGTTTAACTACATTTTAATTTAGTTTGTAGTTTAGTTTAGACAGGGTATACATTTATATTGCTTTTATGACTGAAAGCTGTAACAATATGGAAGTTATATTTTGTTATATAGTAACATTATAATTAAAAGTATCAGTAGACCCTGAAGTGTTCAGGAAAAAATGTTTGTCTTGTAAGAATGTAGCCTACTTGGCCGGGTGCGGTGGCTCAAGTCTGTAATCCCAGCACTTTGGGAGGCCGAGATGGGCGGATCACGAGGTCAGGAGATCGAGACCATCCTGGCTAACCCGGTGAAACCCCGTGTCTACTAAAAAATACAAAATACTAGCCGGGCGAGGTGGCGGGCGCCTGTAGTCCCAGCTACTCGGGAGGCTGAGGCAGGAGAATGGCGTAAACCCGGGAGGCGGAGCTTGCAGTGAGCTGAGATGCGGCCACTGCACTCCAGCCTGGGCGACAGAGCAAGACTCCGTCTCAAAAAAAAAAAAAAAAAGTAGCCTACTCAACACTAAGGAAGTCTGCTCTACACCACTACCAGAAGGATCTTTCTCAAACACAAATAGAATTGTGTCTCCATCCTGATTAAATTTTTTTAGTGGCTTCCTAAGTCTTTAAGGATAAAATTTAAACTGCTTTGCATGGACTATAAACCTTTCCTTTCCTATTGGCCTCATCAACTTTTTCTTACTACCCTATTTCCTTCCCGCCCTCTTTTCACTTTATACTCCTAGTAAACTGAACTGCTTGTTCCCTTGCACCACTTTCTCGCCTCTGTGGCTTTGCAGGTATGATTCTCTGTGCTTGGCACACACTCCTCACATGTATCAATCAGTCAAACTCAGTCTTCAGTACTATCCTCTTTACTTCCCTAGGCAGACTTATGGATACAATCTATGTCTGTCCTTCCACTTTATTAATTTATTTATGTAGTTATTAATTCATCTGTGGAAGTGAATGTGGGAATAGGTATTGCATAGTGGTTAAAAGTGCTGTCTCTGGCATCAGATTGCCTGGGTTTGCATCTTAGCTCTTTCCCCTCCTAAACATGTGACTCTTGATAAGGTACTTACCCTTTCTATACCTCAGTTTCCTGTTTTGTAAATGGGAATGATAGTAAATACCTACCTCCCAGGGTTGTTATGCAGACTTAATGCAGTCTTATTTTTATGAAACTAAGGATAGTCCCTAGCATATGGAAAGCATGATAAGATGCTCCAATATTTATTGAATACTTATTTTATGCCAGGCACTGTGCTAGACCATAGAGATGTCAAGAGAACCATGGGGCATAATCCTTGCTTTGTGGAGCTTGCATTCTGGTGAGAGACTGACAAAAACACAATCAAACATATAAACACAATCAAACATATAAACACATATATTAGAACGTGGTTTATGGAGCTTGCATTCTAACGAGAAACTGACAAAAACACAATCAAACATAAACAGATAAATTATAATGTGGTTAATACTAAGAAGGAAATAAACTAGGTAAAAAGAGAATAATGGGATGGAGAAAGGACAAACTTCAGAAACAGTGGCCAGGGAATGCACTCCTGAGGAGATATTTTAGCCAATCTGAAGGATGAGAAGAAGACACCTTCTGAAACATGGGGGCCAGGCAGGAGCAGTGACTTGTAGCAGGAAGGGTACCCCGAGTCAGGAGAGAATTTGGCTTCTCTGAGGATGTGGAAAAGCCAGTGTCACTAGAGAGTAGTAAGCATGAGAGTAGTAAGCAGGTGGGTACGAAGTAGAAGAGGAAGGCAAAGCATAGCACGGGGTTTGGGAAAACAGCAGAAAGTTTAAACAGGGAAGTAGCATGATCTAGCCTACATTTTAAGATGGTCCCTCTGGCTGCCAGGTCTAGAATGGATCAGAGGAGGACAAGAGAGAAATGTTGTGATTAGGAGTAATGAGGCTGGGCGCGGTGGCTCAAGCCTGTAATCCCAGCACTTTGGGAGGCCAAGACGGGCGGATCACGAGGTCAGGAGATCGAGACCATCCTGGCTAACACGGTGAAACCCCGTCTCTACTAAAAAAAAAAATACAAAAAAAAAAAAAAAAAAAAGGAGTAATGAGATGGCATGAACTGATATGGTGGCAGGGGTGACAAGAAGAAAGGATGAGCAGATTTGGTATATATTTTAGAGGTGGAATTGATCACACTTGCTGATGAATTGGATACAGAGAGAGAAGAATTAAGACCATTAATAGCCTCAGATGGGTCAGAAATGCAAGGTCTGAGGCACCAGAGTGTAGCTGTCAGCAGACAGTTGGATCTGAGTGCAGGACGCAGAGGAGAGGACTAGGGTAATGTAAATACAAAAGTAATCACTGTGGGAGTAGAGATTAGAGAGGGAGTAGAGAGAAAAGAGAAGACGGCCTGCTCTGAACCCTGTGGAGGGAGAGGCTGCCATGGCTATGAAGTTGGAGCCAGCATTGTGTTGATGCAGGAGGAGCGTGAGCATGTATTATGCTAGGTATTTTCCATTTGCTTCCATCCATCCATTCTCTACCTTCCTTGGCTTTGCTCTATGCCCCAGGGAACTGATCATTATGGATTGCAATGCCCCAACTCCCTGGCCCTCTGGCTATTGGTTGGATCAGCCAATGGGAAGTACCAGCCAGAGATATAAGAGAAGAGACACACTAAAAGTTAGGAAGCCATAATTCCTTATGGCAAGGCAGTGGCTGTATTAGTGGCTGTATTTCTCTGCCACTGTGGCTCCTACTAGGCAGGCCCTGTTTGCTTGCTTCCAACTCTCACTCCAGTTCTACTGCTTCTCCTCCTTGCTGCTCGGGCCTTAACAGTTCCCCATGGTTGCTAGTCCCTCAGTGCTACAGCACTCTTGTTAGTCCTGGAATCTGCCTGCCACTCTGTAACTAAAATTTTCTTCAGAATTCACTTGAGTATGCAATCTGTTTCCTGCTTCCCTTGCCACCTCAGAGACACCTCAGAGATGCCTATCCATACTCTCTCCTAGCAGGAGGTCATTGTTACTTGTCACTGGCAGCTTGTTAGCCTGGAGGTGGGAAGTCAGGGGCTTGTGCTGTCTGTTGTTCTGATTAACCCTCAGTCTCAGGCAGGCACTGTGTCTCAGGGTCTTGGGTGCTGGTGGCATTCTCTGGGTTCATACTCCTATCCCAGCTGTCATTCTGAGCCCAGCATTCATTCTGCCCCTTCCCCAAGGTAGAGAGTCTTGTTCTGTTTCTTCCCTGAGCTGCAATCACTTTCTACAGCTTTTTCTTTTTCCTGTTTTCCCCTTCCCTTCCCTTCCCTTTCCTTCTCTCCCCTCCTCTCCCTCTCTCCTGTCCCCTCTCCTCCCCTGCCTTCCCCTCCCTCTCTCCCCTTCCCTCCCCTCCCCTCCCTCTCTCCACTCCCCTTCGCTCCCCTCCCTTCCCCTCCCTCTCTCCCCTCCCCTTGCCTCCCCTTTCTCCTTTCTTTTCCCTCCCTCTCTGCCACCCTCCCACCTTCCCTTCCCCTCCC
>NW_016820685.1:59759-63434 GCF_001698545.2 Rhinopithecus bieti | reverse complement strand
TTCCTTCCTTCCTTCCTTCCTTCCTTCCTTCCTTCCTTTCCTCCTTCCTTCTCTCTTTCTCTTTCTTCCTTTTGGGGGAGGAGGGGTTTCACTATGTTGCCCTGGCTGGATTCAAATTCCTGGGCTCAAGGGGTCCTGCCACCTCAGCGTCTGGAGCAGCTGGGACTACAGGCATGCTCCACTGTGCGTGGCTGCTTTTCACAATGTCTTGGGCTAATGGTGTTTGTTGCCTTCCCATAGTGCCTAAGGCTTCTATTCCTTTGGAGAGATGGGGAAGAAGCATCCAGCGAGGCTTCTGCCTTTCCCACAGTGACTGTGTACTCCTTCCCCAGGCCTATACCACGAGGGACACTTTCTCAGGATTCTTGCTCTTACCTGAGTCTTTTTGGTAAGGTCCAGTGAGGTCCATGGAGATGAGGTTTTGAGTGATTGCAAATTCCTCTTGTGTCTATGGTCCCCAGTGGTTCTATATTCTCTGGGTAGCTGTCTTAGTCAGCTTGAGCCAGAAGGCCATAGACTGGTTGGCTTAAACAACAGAAATGTATTTCTTTCTTTCTTTTTTTGAGACAGAGTCTTGCTCTGTCGCCCAGGCTGGAGTGCAGTGGTGCGATCTCAGCTCACTGTAACCTCCATCTCTTGGGTTCAAGTGGTTCTCCTGCCTCAGCCTCCTGAGTAAGCTGGGATTACAGGTGTGCACCACCACGGCGGGCTAATTTTTGTGTTTTAGTAGAGATGGGGTTTTACCATGTTGGTCAGGGTGGTCTCGAACTTCTGACCTTGTGATCTGCCCACCTTGGACTCCCAAAGTGCTGGGATTACAGGCATGAGCCACCGCACCTGGCCCAGAAATGTATTTCTTATACTTCTGGAGGCTGGGAAGTCCAAGATCAAGGGGCTGGCCAATCCAGTTCCTGGTAGGGGTCCTCTTCTTGTTTGTAGTTGGTCACTTTCTCTTTGTGTCCTTATAAGGAAAGAGAGAGCAGGGTTATAGGGGAGAGAGAGAGGCAGAGAGAGAGGGGGAAAGAGAAAGCAGGGAAGGAGAAGGAGAGAGAGGGAAGGAAGGACAGAGGATGGAAGGGAGATAGAGAAAATGTGAGCAAGTTCCCCAGTCTTTTCTTATGAGGGTATTAATCCCTGTATGAAGATACCCTCACACCTTCTTCTAAACCTAATTACCTCCCAAAGGCTCCATCTCCAAACAGTATCATATTGGGAATTAGGGCTTCAAAATATGAATTGTGGAGGGACACAATTCATAGTAGCCCATACTCAGGTTTTAGCAATTAAAGCATTTGGTTGAATTCTTCTCCTTGTCAGTGTTTGGTGGTGACTGCGCCAGGTGGCAAGAGCTCATGCCCCAGCTCTCTTTGCAGGTGCCCATCTTTCCTAAGATTTCTGGTTAGTAGGTTGTTCTGTCTCCAGCTCTCTGATGGGCTCAAGAAGAGTTGTGAATTTTCCGATGGTCTGGCTTTGTTGTTGTTACTGTTGTGATTGTTTTTGTTTCTCTAAGAGTGGGATGCTCTCTCCAGATTTCTAAAGCCTAAGCAGAAGCCACAGACCTCTCATGCAATTCAAGACCTCTCCTCTCTACTACTCAGGGAGGTGAAGAAAGAGTCTAATTTATTCATTCACGAGTTTTGTTTTGTTTTGTTTTGTTTTGCCGCCTCCTGCCTCCATAATTCTTATGGCTCTTCCAGGATTGGGACATAGGATAATAGAATAGAGGAAGGTTGAAACAATTCAATTTCTGGAGCCAATGGAATTCTTCTTTGACCAACACTGGATGTTTTCCATTTCTGCCACTACTACAGACATCCAAAATCTGGCCATGATATGGGTTATAGGTATGGGTTACATGGTGACCTCTGCTAGGACTGCCAAACTGTTTGGACAAACGGAGGCAAGATGGCGCATTTCCGGGTTCTTCATCACCAACTTTTCCCGTGTGCGTGAAAATGCAGCTGGCGCCCGGGAAGGTGCAGACCAACCAGGCATGCGCCAGGTGATGTCAATCCGAAGAGACCAAGATTTACCTGGTGGCACCTGCAGAGCCCCTCCCCCTCCCCGACACGTCCGTGCCCCGCCTATTGCCCTTCCACTCCTAGAAAAGCCGCTCCTGGCTCCTGGCAGACACGCGGGGCGGGCTTCCTCAGCCCCCACCTTTGTTGGGACTGCATTAGGAACTCTGCCTGAGAACTCTACCAGGTGACTCTCTCAGCCTCCTTTGCCAGAGGCCAACAGACTTCACCCCCATACCTTTTTCCCTGGAGCTAGATGACCAAAGAATAAATTTGCAGTTTTGCTTTTAGCCTTGCCTACTCGCTGGTTCTTTTGTGCTCTCTCTGGTGGTCTTAGAAAAACAAATCACAAACTACACTGTTTTCCAACATGGGTGCTCTCTGGGTGATCTTTTGTGACTCTCCCAGCCTCTGCCCCTGATGGTCTATTGTACAGTTTTGTTCTTTTTTGAGATGGAGTTTCGCTCTTGTTGCCCAGGCTGGAGTGCAGTGGCGCGATCTTGGCTCACTGCAACCTCCGCCTCCTGAGTTCAAGTGATTCTTCTGCCTCAGCCTCCCGAGTAGCTGGGACTACAGGAACATGCCACCATGCCTGGCTAATTATTTGTATTTTATTAGAGACGGGGTTTCACCATGTAGCCCGGGCTGGTCTTGAACTCCTGAGCTCAAGCAATCTGCCTGCCTTGGCCTCTCAAAGTGCTAGGATTACAGATGTGAGCCACTGCCCCTGGCCAGGTGTATTTCTTTCATAATGAGGCTTCTTAGGGAGAGCAGGACAGGCTTCACAAGCTGGTCTAAAGGTGACTTGAGAGAGTAGGAAAGGGAGACTGGCTTGGAGTTTTTCTTCTGGTAATTTGGTGGGGTGGGGGGGTGAGGGTCCCTGCGTATGGGGAGGCAGAGGCTTGTGTGGTTAGAATCTCCCACGAGTGCCAAAGGAGGAAGCACCTGAGCTTATCAGCTTGCCCAGATGTGGGCCACAAGGGGAAGAGACAGTGGCAAGCATTAAAAATGATCAGGAATCAAACATCAAAAAAATGGATTTAAACTATATTAAGACTTAGTCTAACTCTAGGGGACATATGGCAAGACTTCCTGATAACTCTCTACCCGGGCCTGGGTTTGGCTTCTAACTCATGATAGCACAGGACTATTGTACAGCTTAATAAATGTCTAGTTGGAGAGGGAGATGCCCATCTTTTCCTCATTCTCTACTGTGGTTCTCTTGGGCTTCCATTGCTTAGTTTGGAGGGGAAGATAGGGAAGAGGGACTCTGTCTTCCTCCACAGAGGGGAGAAAAATGTCACATAATTTCTAACTAGGCTGGCAACTCTCTACCTCAATGCCTCTCATCAATCCATGTTCCAAATTTCTACTATTCTGCTTTTTGGCTGCAATGAGTGATAGGAGTTGATAATTATGGACTAATTCTGCTATCTTAGATTTTATAGAGTGTTGGGGCAATTATTACTCATTGTTTTCAGTTTTAGAGTCTTAACTCAAATTCTGAGACGATGGGAAAAGCATTCATTCAACATCCAGTTATACACAGAGGAGGAGGGAAATTTCTGTCATTGGGATGGCAGAGAGTGTAAGGCTGAGAACAGATGCAGGTGAATCCCTCCCTTCCTCCCTTCCTTCCCTCCCTCTCTCCCTCCTT
>NW_016820685.1:46105-58702 GCF_001698545.2 Rhinopithecus bieti | reverse complement strand
CCTCCCTCCCTCCCTCCCTTCCTTCCTTCCTTTCTTTTTTTTTTGACAGAATCTCATTTTGTTGCCCAGGCTGGAGTGCAGTGGCACGATCTCAGCTCACTGCAACCTCCACCTCCTGGATTCAAGCTAGTCTCCTGCCTCAGTCTCCCTAGTAGTTGGGATTACAGGTGTGTGGCAGCACACCCAGCTAATTATTTTATTTTATTTTAGTAAAGATGGGGTTTCACCATGTTGGCCAGGGTGTTCTCAAACTCCTGACCTCAGGTGATCCACCTGCCTCCCAAAGTAGTAGGATTACAGGCATAAGCCACTGTGCCCAGCCAGATGCAGGTGAATTAGAAGGTTTGCTTAAGGGAGGATGGGAAAAATTTATTTGACTTCAGTCTCTAGTAAATTTTGAGGCAAGGGGAGCAGCTGAGAATAAACGGGGAAAAGAAGGTATGTGAAGTTAAGGGAGGAAGTTATTTTGGGAGATGGAAGAGTAAGTTTACTCAAGAAACACAGTGGGATTGCTGGACAGTGGTGCCTTGCTACATGCCCTTTGAAGTTTGTGATCCTGAATTTCAAGAGAAACCAGTCTATTCAGTTGGGTGACTTTTTTTCTAGCAAATTGTACCTGTTTGGTGCAGGCATGGAAAAAGCTAATGGTAGGATTCATCTGGGGTTGGGGTTTTCCAGGTGCCATGACTAATTTTGTCCCTCCACCCTTCAAATTGATATGCCGAAGCTCAGCCGACATGGTGGCTCATGCCTGTAATCCCAGCACTTTGGGAGGCTGAAGCGGGAGGATCACTTGAGGCCAGGAGTTTGAGATCAGCCTGGCCAACATGGTGAAACCTTGTCTATACTAAAAATACAAAACAGTCAGCTGCAGTGGCATATGCCTGTAATCCCGGCTACTCAGGAGGCTGAGGTACGAGATTCACTTGAACCTAGGAGGTGGAGGTTGCAGTGAGCCAAGATTGGGTGACTGCACTCCAGCGTGGGTGACAGAGCGAGACCTTGTCTCAAAACAAAAACAAAACAAAACAAAAAAAAAAAAAAAAAAAGAAGAAAGAAAAGAAAAGAAAAAATTCATATGTTGAAGCTCTAACCCCCAATGTTGCTGCATTTGGAGTAAGGCAGTAATTAAGTTTAATAAAATCCTGAGGGTGGAGCTCTGATAGGATTAGTTTCCTTATAAGAAGAGACACCGAAGAGCTTTTGGGCTTTCCCTCTCTCCTCATCATGTGAGAACTGTGAAAAGGCAGTCATCTACAAGATGGGAAGAAAGGCCTTTCCAAGGACAGACTCTGCCAGACCTTGATCTGGGACTGCTAGTTTCCACAACTGTGAGAAAATACATTTCTGCTGTTTAAGTCAACTGGTTTATGGTATTTTGTTATGGCAGCCCAAGCATACTAATACACTAGGCAAGGATGACTGAGGGAGAGAGGGGCAAAGGAGTTATGGATGTTTGCAGAAGAGTGATTATAAGGAGGGGACCGTGAAATCTAGGCTAGACAAGGCGCTCTAGACATGAAGCCAAGAGAAAGTTGATGAACAGTGAGAAATGGTGGGATCAATGGATCAAATGTTGAATTATAGCAATGAGGATAAAAGGTGGTGGTTGTTTTCAAGGTTCATTCATGTTGTAGTATATATCACTACATTCTTCCTTTTTGTGGCTGAATAATATTTCATTGGATGGATATACCCTGTTTTCTTTATCCATTTATCAGTTGATGGACATTTGGTTTGTTTGCAGAAATGTGAATTATTGGATTATTTTTTCCCCAGTTAATTTTTACTGGGCTTCTGACATTTGCAGTTTAAAAAGTTTCACATACTGGTGAGTATGAATGTCATAACAATGTCAATTGCACAGAGATTTTATAGGGATTATATATGTAATGGATACTGCTGCACAGTCCAGAATACAGTCTGTGTACTTGTGAAAATCAAGGAAGAGTACGTTCACACATTTAGTTATCCAATTGGTCCACAGACCCAGAACTGCTCAGTTTGTTTGTCCTTAGGGAAGATACAGAAGATATATCTGCTACTAATAGCAGTGATATCTGCTATTTTCACTGTCTGTGAAAAGTAAGCATTTATCTAAAATTACGCTTTCTTGCTTAATTTTGTGTTTTACTTCTTAATATTTTTATTTAAGAAACAAACCCACCTATTCCTCATTGTCATGGATTCAATAAGAAAGCTGTGACTAGATAGCACCGCTGGCCCACAGTTTCTGCTCTGAGGAAAGCAATAACAGAGGTTAGAACATTTCCTTCCTTTGGAATGGTCACCCAGCCCTGCTGGTGCAGGTAGCAGATATCTCTTCTGTATCTTTCCTAAGAACGAACAAACTGCGCAGTTCTGGGGTTCTGGACCAATTGGATAACTAAATCTCCTACTTTAAGGCAGAGGGTAGCAGCAGGTTAGATATGCCTGGATGATACTTGCTGCTGCAGTTTTTTTTTTTTTCTTAATTGACAATAAAAACCTCTTTCAGCCTGTTTTTCTGTCTTGGTATACTGAACTTTTCCTTCATTCCAACAGAAGAGAATTAGAAAGGGTCTGCCTCCAAAAAAGATCACCCTTAATTTTTCCAGATTGTAAAACAGCAAGGTTCAATGTCTAGACCCTCAGTGTCTTGAGTGTTACTCTGTGTCATGCCACCACCAATGACCATTTTGGTTATTTGCTACTTCTACCACCACCCATCGTTGTCATTATTCCCAGGGAACAGATTTTTCCTGTGCTGACCACACTTCTGATGCTTTCATACATGCAACTGAGTCACAAACCGCTACAGAGAAAGATATACTTATTTGTGATAAACAGACTCAATTCACAAGTAATCTTCAGTGTTTACTTGTGTGTTCATAGGATTTTAACTAAGTGCATCGCCCCCCTCTCCACAGCCCATGCCACTGAATTGTTGTCTAACTTTTCACGTTGGTTCATTGTTCTTAGGATATTGGGATCATTGTTCCTTCTCACAAAACAAAACAGTTTCTTTAAAATCAGGATGAATGAACAGTAATTGAGCACAAAAGCCTGACCTTGCCAACATTGCATTGCATGCTTAGTCAAATTAGTTTAGACCATTATAGTTTATATTAATTGTGTTTGCCATTTCTAATTAATGTGATTTAAAATTTGGAGAATTTTTGGATTGTTTTGGTCAGTTATGCTAGTGGGAATTTCAGAACATATTAACATTTTCTCTTGCTCCTTAAAATTGTTCTGTGTTTCTGTGTTTTGTTAACAGAATAATTATGTCTTTGACCTGATTTTGGAATAGGCTATCTTTAATGTTAGCTCAGGGATAGTGTGGAAACCATCCTTCACCCAATTTTCTCTGGTTTCCTTTGACGATTGACATAAGGCTGATGGGGAGAGAAGCAATCCATACATTTGAATTTTGGCTCATTGTGTAAGATGATAACATTGATCCAAATTTAGAATGTCTTAGAGTAACTTAAGACTTTCTACTAAAAGATACTTACTGTGTCTTGGATATGAAACAGGTGGCTCAGCAGACAAGCATGAGCTGTTGTAATAAATGAACTATTATACGCAAAGAAGCTTTACATTATCATCATTAACCCGCATTAAAATCACAAGCTTTTAGCTTCTCACAGCTTGTTTTCTTTTAAAGAGATGATGTTCAAGGTCATGCTGTAGTCTTTGAAATGTTTACATTTAAAATAAAACCTCGTGGGCCGGGCGGGGTGGCTCAGCACTTCGGGAGGTCAAGACGGGTGGATCATGAGGTCAGGAGTTCAACACCAGCCTGGCCAAGATGGTGAAACCCCTGCCTCTACTAAAAATACAAAAATTAGCTGGGTATGGTGGCAGGTGCCTGTAATCCCAGCTACTTGGGAGGCTGAGGCAGGAGAATCGCTTGAATCTGGGGGGCGTAGGTTGCAGTGAGCCGAGATGACCCCAATGCACTCCAGCTGGGTGACAGAGTGGGACTCCATCTCAAAAAAAAAAATGAAAATAAAAATAAATTAAATAAATAAAGCCTCTGCTTTTTCTTGTGAATTAATCTTATGAGAGAGGTGGCTTTGAAGTTGAACAGTAATATCAACTTTAATTTTTTTTTTTGAGATGGAGTCTCTGTTGCTCAGGCTGGAGTGCTGTGGTGCAATCTTAACTCACTACAACCTCTGCCTTCTGGGTTCAAGCTATTCCCCTACCTCAGCCTCTTGGGGTAGCTGAGACTACAGGCATGCGCCACCCTCCCAGATAATTTTTTTTTGTATTTTTAGTAGAGACGAGGTTTCACCATGTTGGCCAGGCTGGTCTTGAACTCTTGACCCCAGGTGATCCACCTGCCTCAGCCTCGCAAAGTGCTGGGATTACAGGTGTGAGCCACCGCGCCTGGTCAACTTTAATATTTTATTATCCTTTTCAGTCTCTCATATAGCTTTCAAAAAGTATTAAGTTCACAGAAATTCACCCACATTTGCAGTTTCTCTTTCTTTTAGCAATCCTTGTCTCTTTTTTTCCTGGTTCTCATATGCGTCATTCTCTTTTTTTTTTTTTTTTTGAGACAGAGTTTCACTCTTGTTGCCCAGGCTGGAGTGCAATGGTGCAATCTTGGCTCACCGCAACCTCTGCCTCCCAGGTTCAAGCAATTCTCCTGTCTCAGCCTCCCGAGTAGCTGGAATTACAGGCATGCAGCACCACGCCCGGCTAATTTTGTATTTTTAGTAGAGACGGGGTTTCTCCACGTTGAGGCTGGTCTCAAACTCCTGACCTCAGGTGATCCAGCCACTTCAGCCTCCCAAAGTGCTGGGATTATGGGTGTGAGCCACCACGCCCGGCCTCATATGTATCATTCTCAATACCATTAACCATGCATGGAGCCTATATCATTACATGAGAAAGCACAGGAATTTCCTTAGTAAATGTGTTCACATTTTATTGCTTTAAATACAGACTCTGATGGACTCTAAGCAAAGCAATGCCAGGGTGAAAAGGGTGTACGAGATTTGTCTTAGGCCTCTGCCTGGTTCTCATTAGGCCTCACTTAATCTGGTTTTGGCTTTAGCTACACAACCCAGTTTAATTTACCTCCCCTGCCCCAATATTTTCTTGTGGAAAATTTTAGTTTTAGTTTTTAACTTTTGTAAAATTTGGTTGCTTTTGTTAAAAGATAAACTTAGGCACATTAAAATTTGGAAGAATTTATTTGTCCAGGCAGAGATTCATGAATTGGGCAGTGCCAGACCTCAAGCAGTCCAGGACTCCACCAAGGGGGTTTGATGGGAAAACTTTTATAAGGTGTTTGTGGAAGCAAGACAAAGAAAATATTTGATTGGTTAAAGTGGAAAGTCCCTAGTTAGAGGTTAGTTGGTGGTTTCTGATTGAGATTAAGCTTAAGTTTCATTTTACTGTTGACATTGAGTTAGGTTTTGGTTTACTAGTAAGGGACCCATGGTGCTGGAGTTGTTTCAGCCTAATGACCTCCTAATTAAATTTTTTAAATACTCTGAATGTTAAGAAAGTATACTTCACTCAAGACTTGAGCTCTAGCTGGGCATGGTGGCTCACGCCTGTAATCCCAGCACTTTGGGAGGCCGAGGAGGTTGGATCACCTGAGGTCAGGAGTTTGAGACCAGCCTGACCAACGAGGTGCAACCCCATCTCTACTAAAACTACAAAAATTAGCCAGGCGTGGTGACAGGCCCCTGTAGTCCCATACTGCCCTCCAGCCTGGGTGACAGAGGAGACTTCGTCTCAAAAAAAAAAAAAAAAAAAAAAGACTTGAGGTCTATACACACTGAAATTATTATCCCTTTTGATGAAGAGGTAAATTTGGAAATGATGCTTAAAATATTGGGTTTGGGCCGGGCTCGGTGGTTCAAGCCTGTAATCCCAGCACTTCGGGAGGCCGAGACAGGCGGATCACGAGGTCAGGAGATCGAGACCATCCTGGCTAACACGAGGAAACCCCGTCTCTACTAAAAAATACAAAAAACTAGCCGGGTGAGGTGGCGGGCGCCTGTAGTCCCAGCTACTTGGGAGGTTGAGGCAGGAGAATGGCGTAAACCCGGGAGGCGGAGCTTGCAGTGAGCTGAGATCCGGCCACTGCACTCCAGCCTGGGCGACAGAGCGAGACTCCATCTCAAAAAAAAAAAAAAAAAAATTGGGGTTTGGTTTCAATAATTTGTTTAATTTGTTGAATGTAGGCAGTATGTTGTTTTCACATTTATCATTTAAAAAGTTAATTTTAGCTTTAATTTTAAGTTGCGGGGTACATGCGCAGGGTGTGCAGGTTTGTTACATAGGTGAACATGTGCCGTGGTGGCTTGCAGTACCTATCAACCCATCACCTAGTTATTAAGCCCAGCATGCATTAGCTATTTTTCCTAATGCTCTCCCTTCCCCCATCCCACACCCTGACAGGCCCCAGTGTGTGTTGTTTCCCTCATTTGTCCATTTGTTCTCATTGTTCAACTCCCACTTGCAAGTGAGAACATGCGGTGTTTGGTTTTCTGTTCCTGCCTTAGTTTGCTGAGGATAATGGCTTCCAGCTCCACCCATGTCCCTGTAAAGGACATGATCTCATTCCCTTTTTATAACTGCATTGTATTCCATTGTGTAATATGTACCAGATTTCTTTATCTAGTTATCATTGATGGGCATTTGGGGTTGTTCCATGCTCAAGATCTAGAACCAAGAAAATACCATTTTGACTCAGCAATACCATTACTGGGTATATACCCCAAAGAAGTAAATCATTCTATTCCAAACGTTACATGCATGTATGTTCATGCAGACTATTCACATTTATCATTTTATTTAATTGTAATGATAGGGAAGCAATGGCCCATGCAGATTGGCCTAAATAAAATTTCGATGAGTGAATGTGCAACTGGGAATTCAGTTGATATAGAAGACATTGTTTTCTTCTCCCCCTCCTCCCTCCTTCTTTCTCCTTCTTTTCCTCCCTTCCTTCCTTCCCTTCTTCCTTCCTTCCTTCCTTCCTTCTTCTTCCTCTTCTTCACTTTCATGTTCCTTTCTTCCTCTCTCTTCTCTTTCTTTCTTCTGCAGAGTTTTGCTTGTTGCTCAGGCTGAGTGCAATGGTGCTGTTCGGCCACGCAACCTATATACCTCTCAGATTCAAGCAATCTCCTGCCTCAGCCTCCTCAAGTAGCTGGGGTGCACCAACCGGTATTTTTGCATTTTTAGGTGTTGAGGGGTTACCATGTTTGACCTCACTAGTCTAAAATCCTGACTAGGTGATCCCCACTTCGGCTCCCAACATGTGCTTGGATTATAGGCATGAGCCACACCTGGAGCTCTGTTTTCTCTGAAGAATTTGGCAAGGAGACATATGAGTATAACTGAGGCTATATTTTGAGATATAAACTTACTCCTCTCTCCTATATTTTATGCTATCACTACCATTTCCCAAACCTAGGGGAAGTACTAGGTTACTTTACTTTAGAGTGTTCCCCTAGAGAAGATTGTTTAAAAAAGACGAAAGAGCCAGGCGCGGTGGCTCAGGGCCTGTAAATCCCCAGCAACTTTGGGAAGGCTGAGACGGGCGAGATCACGAGGTCAGGAGATCGAGACCATCCTGGCTAACACGGTGGAAACCCCGTCTTACTAAAAAACCAAAAATAAGCGGGCAGGTGGCGGGCACTGTAGCCCAGCTACTCGGGAGGCTGAGGCAGGGAGAATGGGCGTAAAGCCGGGAGGCGGAGCTGCGTGTAGTGAGATCTGGCACTGTTACTCCAGCTGGGTGCAGAGCAAGATCTGTCTCCAAAAATAAAATAAAAAAAAAGAATAAAAAAAGAAGAAAGAAAATAATAAATACTTTTTGAGTTTCAAAATAGATACAGACCATATTTTGAAAGAAATGCTTTGTGAGACAAGGGGCATAAAGTTCTGCATGGCATAAAAAGTAGATTAAGAAGAATATGGAATTATGTGAGGAGCGTTTTTCCAGTATTTTGAAAAGACAGTCTAGAGAGAAGATAAACGCAGGCTGGGGAGGGGTGGTCGTAGGGACTTGAAACTTGAGGATCTGTAATAGAGGAGACTTGAGCTGAATGAGTTTTCAGTCCCCCAAAGAGCCATATTCACTCAAGCCTCAGTGATTTTGCTCATGCTGCTTCTACCAGTGATTTTGCTCATGCTGCTTCTACATTTGTATGCGGCTCAGCTGTTGTTTCTGTTGGGAGACCTGCTTTAGCCTACCCCAGTCTACCGAGTTTCTGTAATAAGTAAAGGGTTAACTCAGTAGGCCTGGCTTCCTCAAACTCTGAATTTTCCAAAGGTCTTCAGGAAGTGTCCTTGAATAGTTCCTGGGAGGTAACCTCTGAGCCCTTGAAATATCCTTTCTGACAAGACTGTCTTTGTGTACCTGAGACTTTGGTTTACATGGATCGTTTATGCTAATAATGTGATTTATGATGAATGCCTGCCTGTTTTTGTGTGCCTGAAGTCCTGGGCCACACTGTACCAGTTTTACCTCTGGATGGAGGCTGGAGATAGAGTAACTAGAGTTGGTCATGCAGGAATCCCACACCTATGTGACTCACACCAATAAAAACCCCTGAACCAAGGCTTCGTTGGGGGGGCGGGGGTCCCTGGTTGGCAACACTTTGCGCTTGTTATAACGCATTGTTCAACTGGGGGAAGTAAGTGCTGTCTGTGAGATTCCTCTGAGAGATGACAACTGGAAGCTTGTTCTTGGTTTCTCATGGACTCTGCCCCTTTTTTTTTTTTTCTGATTTAAGTCTGCATTCTTTTGCTGTAGTAAACCATAATTGTGAGTGTAATAACTTTTCTGAGTCCTGTGAGTCCTTCCAGTGAATCATCAAACCTCAAAGTGATCTTGACACTCTTCGATAATTTTTTTCTCTAACACTTACTGCGCTGTTCATTCATCCATCCATCCATCCATCCATCCATCCATTTAACCAATGAACTATTGAATGACTGCCATGTCCCAGGCATTGTGTTAAGCCTAGAGGTATAGGAGTAAACATAATAGGCACAATCCTTACAATCAACGAGTTTATAGTCTGGTGGTGAAGGAGAGAAGTAAACAGATAAATACAGTTCAGCATAGTAGCAGCTATGACGGGCATAGTGCAGGGTGCCATAGGGAGCAGAGAGATAAGAGGCCAACAAAAACTAGTGGGGAGGGTGTCAGGTCAAGCTTCCTAGAGTGGGTGAAGAGCTGCTTGCTAAGTAGGCAAATGACAAAGGGTAGAAAAAGGTGATTAAAGCAGAGGCAACACATATATAAAAACCAGGAAGTGAGAAGAGTGAAGTAATTTTGTTGTATCTGGAAAGGAATTTTTGTTGTTGTTGTTTTGAGATGGAATCTTGCTCTGTCACCCAGGCTGGAGTGCAGTGGCGTGATCTCACCACAACCTCAGCCTCCTGGGTTTGAGTGATTCTTGTGCCTCAGCCTTCTGAGTAGCTGGGATTACAGATGCATGCCAGTACGCCTGGCTAATTTTTGTATTTTTAGTAGAGATGGAGTTTCACCATGTTGGCCAGGCTGGTCTCGAACTCCTGACCTCAGGTAATCCGCCTGCCTTGGCCTCCGAAAGTGCTCAGATTATAGGCGTGAGCCACTGCGTGCGGCCTGGAAAGGAATATTTGAGGGAAAAAGTGGCAAGAGATGAGGCTAGAGAAATATGTAGCAGCCAGAGTCAAGTAAGACATGATATCCTTCTCCTAGACAAATGTGAAGAAGTCTGGATTTGGAAGAAAAGAGGTGAGTTCAGGTTTGGTCATGTTGATGTTGTTTAATGGTTTCTTCTTCCCTTCATCTGTAAATTCTATGAGGTCAGGCAATACTATTTATTAAATATAACTTATTCTGCTGTAAGTCAATAGTATCATTCCTAAGATGCTTATTACTACGAAAAGTATATTATCAAAACTATTGTCTCTGGAGATTAAGGAAATTAGGAGTTAGAGAGTTTTAGAGGGGCAATATCAAAGTTATTTTTGCTGCAGGGATTTCAATAATAAAGGAATTTTGAATATAAGTATATTTAGTTATTAGATGCTAAAAATGATAAATTATATTAAAACTGACAAAATAAACTTCTTCACTTTCATTCCATTCCACTCCCTCCACTTATTATTTTCTTTAGTCTTTGGCCTTGACCTGGCAATTTTACTTGCAGCACACCTCATAAATATCAAAGGTAAACATAAGAGCAAATGCATTGCACAGGTGAATAAATACCTGAGAGTAGCCATTCATTCCAGCAAAGTGGCTCTGTGTCCTGTGCTTTGTATACATGTTGTCTAAGTAGTCAGCGTTAGTTCTCTATCTCAATCAAATTATTAAACTACTGATTGTCAGGCCTCTGAGCCCAAGCCATTACATCCCCTGTGACTTGCACATATACACCCAGATGGCCTGAAGTAACTGAAGAATTACAAAAGAAGTGAAAATGCCCTGCCCCGCCTTAATTGATGACATTCCACCACAAAAGAAGTGAAAATGGCCCGTCCTGGCCTTAAGTGATGACATTACCTTGTGAAAGTCCTTTTCCTGGCTCAAAAGCTCCCTGGCTGAGCACCTTGTGACCCCCACTCCTGCCCACCAGAGAACAACCCCCCTTTGACTGTAATTTTCCTTTGCTTACCCAACTCCTATAAAACGGCCCCACCCTTATCTCCCTTCGCTGACTCTCTTTTCGGACTCAGCCCGCCTGCACCCAGGTGATAAAAAAGCTTTATTGCTCACACAAAGCCTGTTTGGTGGTCTCTTCACACGGACGTGCATGACACTGATCACATTATGGCCTAGGGAAATTATTAAAATTAGTACTATTGGAGAAATGGTTGCTATCCATTCCCCTATGATATGAAATGGCATCTTTGTAATACGCTCAATTCCTGTATATACACATATGAATTTTTTTTTTTTTTTGACTGTCTCGTTCTGTTGCCCAGGCTGGAGTGCAATGGCATGATCTCAGCTCACTGCAACCTCTGCCTCCCAGGTTGAAGCGATTCTCCTGCCTCAGCCTCCTGAGTAGCTGGGACTACAGGTGTGTGCCACCACACCTGGCTAATTTTTTTGTATTCTTAGTAGAGACAGGGTTTCACCATGTCAGTCAGGTTGTTCTCAAACTCCTGACCTCAAATGATCTGCCTGCCTCGACCTCCGAACGTGCTGGGATTTCAGGGGTGAACCACCATGCCTGGCCCAGGAAGCTATACTTAAAACAAAACAAAACAAAACAAAAAACTCTTCAGGAGATTGATATTTAGCCAGCTTTGTATATGAGGACTGTAGATGATGTAAAGGAGATTGATATTTAGCCAGCTTTGTATATGAGGACTGTACATGATGTAAAGATATGTACTATACGTCAGAATTCCTCTCTAGCAAATCAGTCCTGAAAGTGAGATGGCACGAACATAACATTTCAGTTTAACCAACATTTATTGAATGTATGAGACACTGGGCTAGGAGTTGGAGCTATAAAGATTAGTAAGTCATGGACTTTGTCCTTAACTCTGGTAATGAAAGAAACAAACACACAGCCAGGTGGCTTCAAAAGAAAGCATGGCGGCCCGGCATGGTGGCTCACACCTGTAATCCCAGTACTTTGGGAGGCAGAGGTGGGCAAATTACTTGAGGTCAGGAGTTTGAGACCAGTCTGGCCAACATGGTGGAACCCCCTCTCTATTAAAATACAAAATTAGCTGGGCATGGTGGCAGGTGCCTGTAATCCCAGCTACTTGGAGGCTGAGGCAGGAGACTCGCTTGAGCCCAGGAGGCAGAGGTTGTAGTGAGCCAAGATCATGCCATTGCACTCCAGCCTGGGTGACAGAGCTAGACTGTCTCAAAACAAAGAAACAAAAAAACATGGTAAGGTGCTATGATAGAAGCCATGTGCACAGACTTCTGCTTGCTGAAGAATTCCAGGGAAGCTTCCTGAGAAAGATGAATTTTCAACTGAACCAGAATGACATCACCAGGTACAGAAGTGGAGCTGAGGGTGCCAGAGGCCACTGCTGGCCCGACTGTGTGACTAGCGCTCCTGGGGTAATGCAATGGGGCAGTTCTGGAAGAGGGGTCTTGAAGGGAAGATCAGCCCAGGCAGAACAGAGGTGGAGAGTTGTAAAATAGCAGAGTGTGTCTAGGGAACTGGAATCAGTTTGCTATTACTATACCGTAAAATTAAGGTGGAAAGTGGTAAAATGCAAAACTAGAGGATGGGTGATTCTGTGCTGTGGATCCGGGACTGCACTCTGTAGGCAGTGGAGAACTATAAGTGGGTTTAAGTAGGAGAGAGATGTAAAGGTCTGAATTTCCAAAAGATGTCTCCTGTGCTAGTGTGGAGGGTGAACCTGAGGGGGTAAGATCAGAAGACAGAAAGAGACTAGTTGCTGTAGTTCCGTGAGTGATGAGGATGACAAGAACTAGGGCATTGCAAGAGGGCAAAATAGGTGTGAATGTTAGAGATGTTCAGGGCATCCAGAATTTGGTTTATGATTACAGTAAAGGCTGAAGGGAAGGGGGTACTCCAGGATGACTCCCAGGTTTCTGAGAAATTTAGAGTGTGAGAGAAAATGATGTGTTTTTTTTTTTTTTTTTTTTTT
>NW_016820685.1:27696-45424 GCF_001698545.2 Rhinopithecus bieti | reverse complement strand
CACGGTGAGTGTTAACAGTTCTTAAAGACGGAGTGTCCGGAGTCTGTTCCTTCGGACGTTCAGATAGACGTGTCTGGAGCTTCTTCTTTCTAGTGGGTTCGTGGTCTCACTGTCAGGAGTGAAGCTGCAGACCTT
The DNA here is from genome assembly GCF_001698545.2 of Rhinopithecus bieti. NCBI lineage: Eukaryota > Metazoa > Chordata > Mammalia > Primates > Cercopithecidae > Rhinopithecus > Rhinopithecus bieti. Next base: position 45,289 of record NW_016820685.1, on the reverse strand, counting down.
AGCGGTGAGTGTTACAGCTCTTAAAGGTAGCGTGGATCTGGAGTGAACAGCAACAACATGTATTACACACAGCAAAAGAATAATGCTTCCAAAAGGGATCTGAGCCAGTTGCCTTTGGCTGGTGGGGGCAGCCTGCTTTTATTCCCTTATCTGGCCCCACCCACATCCTGCTGATTGGTCCATTTTACAGAGAGCTGATTGGTGCATTTACAATCCGTGAGGAAGCCGCAGAATGCTAGACAGAAACTTCTCCAAGTCCCCACTAGGTTAGCTAGATACAGAGTACTGATTAGTGTATTTACAAACCCTGGGCTAGACACAGAGTGCTGATTGGTGTATCTACAATCCCTCAGCCAGACATAAAAGCTCTCCAAGTCCCCACCAGACTCAGGAGCCCAGCCGGCTTCACCCAGTGGGTCGGGCACCTGGGCCGCGGTCGGAGCTGCCCACCAGTCTTGCAGGGTGCGCCTGCACTCCTCAGCCCTTAGGCGGTCCACGGGACCCAGCGCCGCGGAGCAGGGGGCAGCGCTCGTCGGGGAGGCTCGTGCGGTGCGGGAGCCCACCGTGGTGGGGGTTTCGGGCATGGCGGGCTGCAGGTCCCGAGCCCTGCCCCGCCGGGAGGAGGCTCAGGCCCGGCGAGTATTCGAGAGCGGTGCATGCGGGCCGGCAGTGCTGGGGGACGGGGCGCATCCTCCGCAGCTGCTGGCCCGGGTGCTAAGCCTCTCACTGCCCTGGGCTGGCGGCGTCGGCCGGCCGCTCCGAGTGCGGGGCCAGCGGAACCCGCGCCCGCGCCTGCCGGAACTCGCGCTGGCCTGCGAGCGCTGCGCGCAGCCCCGGTTCCCGCCCGCTCCTCTGCCTCCACACCTCCCCGCAAGCAGAGAGAGGCGGCTCCGGCCTCGGCCAGCCCAGAGAGGGGCTCCTACAGTGCCGTGGCGGGCTGAAGGGCTCCTCAAGCGACGCCGGAGTGGACGCCGAGGCCGAGGAGGCGCCGAGAGCGAGGGCTGCTAGCACGTTGTCACCTTTCAGAATCACAGAGGACTGGTCTAGGCCTTGAAGGATTGGTAAGATTTGGATATGGGGATATGATGGGAGGGAATTGTCCAAGTGGAGGCACAGTCACCCTCAGGATATTGTTTGGGAACAACTGAGATTTCTTGTTTGTGTGATGATAGAGTAAGCTAAAGCCAGATGAGGAGGATGTGGCTGCCAAGGTAAGTCGGAACCAAGTCCTGAAAGGCTCTGGGGTTCTGTCTCTAATGAGCGTTGGGCTTCGCATTGGGCTTCGCATTGGGCTTCGCATTGGGCTTCGCATTGGGCTTCGCATTAGGCAATACTTTGAATGGGACTACACTTAAGGAAAAATAATCTCAGGTATTATATAAGATACATTAGAGGTAGAAAAATTAAAGGCAGAAAGGAGTCAGGACACTACACCAGGATACCAGAAACAGGAATGGAGGGACCAGTGATGAAGGGCGGGAAATTACTGCATTTGAGAGTGTGGCTCAGGTCAAAGGTTACAGATGGTTGGATTACAAGGGATTGAGAAGATGGTCTGCCTCTATAGAAATAAAGGCGTCTAATAGAAAAACAGGTTTATACTGAACCCCTAGATCTGGCTCTGAACATTTAGGTATGTGCTATACTAATTTGAATCCAGAGAGATCCATGTAGTGGGTCAAGACACCTTACAAAGTGTAAAAGTTAGCTTTACAAAATGTCAAGTAAATGGAAATAAGCCAGTTATTTCTTTTGATTTCTTTCTTTCTTTCTTTTTTTTTTTTTTGAGATGGAGTTCGCTCTTGTTGCCTAGGCTAGAGTGCAATGGCACGATCTTGGTTCACTGCAACCTCCGTCTCCCAGGTTCAAGTGATTCTCCTGCCTCAGTCTCCTGAGTAACTGGGATTACAGGTGCCCACCACCACACCTGGCTACCTTTTTGTATTTTTAGTAGAGATGGGGTTTCGCTATGTTGGCCAGGCTGGTCTCAATCTCCTGACCTCAGGTGATCCACCCTCTTTGGCCTCCCAAAGTGCTGGGATTACAGGTGTGAGCCACCATACCCGGCCACAAGACCAGTGATTTCTACAAAAGTCGTATGTGTTTTCAAATGAGACCAGCATAATATTTACAACTTGAGGTAATCTCAAGAGTTTACTAGAATTTTATATTAATAGATTAATATATTGTTAAAGTGCTTTGGATTCTATAAGTAAAGATACTTTCTGCCATCGTAAATAATTGAGGCAAGCAGGAATCATCAATGGATGCTTAAACTAGTGGGTGAACTTTTGAAGAGTAACAGATATTTACATGATCTAAAATTTAGCTTTCTTCTATTCTTCTTTTTCTTTTTTTTTTTTTTTTTGAGAGGGAGTCTCGCTCTCTCGCCCAGGCTGGAGTGCAGTGGTGCGATCTCAGCTTACTGCAAACTCCACCTTCTGGGTTCACACCATTCTCCTGCCTCAGCCTCCCTAGTAGCCGGGACTACAGGCGTCCGCCACTGCACCTGGCTAATTTTTTGTATTTTTAGTAGAGACGGAGTTTCACCGTGTTAGCCAGAGTGGTCTCGATCTCCTGACCTCGTGATCCACCCGCCTCGGCCTCCCAAAGTGCTGGGATTACAGGCGGGAGCCACCGCGCCCGGCCTATTTTTCTTTATATTTATTTTTAAGGCACAAACCATTCACCAGCTTCAAAGGGTTAAAATAAAATAATGGCAGTCTCATTGTTTACCTTTGGACACTAGGAGAATTTATTTCCCACTAGAGGGCGCTCAGGTGTTGCTTAATTCACCTCTTCAGGTTTTGGGACCTCCTTTGTGACTCAAACTGTAAAATGGAATTTTAATTTTTATATTTGTGCGTGAACTTAACTAAGATTTTAGGATTAATGTAGCAACAACATTTTAAAGCTTGGGGTAGTCTTGTTTTCCTTTTGTATTAAAATAATTACCCAAATGACAGCAATCAAAACTCCCTCCAAAAGAAAAAAATAAACTTCCACCATCCCCAAATAAATTGTTTTGTTTTCCAGCAAACATTTCTAGTCCTGGTTCATCGCAAGTTTGAGAGCCACAGTGTCTTCTCCATTATTTACCTACTCTAGAACCACTTTATAGAAGGTGGAGGTGGGGTGGGATGGCCAGGGTGAGATAAACTCTCCGTGTCAGAATTTGGTGCAAGGCACTGATACTTTTGTGAGTCTTGCCTTACATTAGACTATGCTAATGGTTCTCGACCCACCAAGCAACATCAGCATCACCTGGGAACTTGTTAGAATGGAAATTCTTGGGCCCCACCTCAGACCTATTGAATTAGAACTTTTTTTTTTTTTTGAGACGAAGTCTCGCTCTGTCGCCCGGGCTGGAGTGCAGTGGCCGGATCCTGGCTCACTGCAAGCTCCGTCTCCCGGGTTCACGCCATTCTCCTGCCTCAGCCTCCCGGGTAGCTGGGACTACAGGCGCCCGCCACCTCGCCCGGCTAGTTTTTTGTATTTTTTAGTAGAGACGGGGTTTCACCGTGTTAGCCAGGATGGTCTCGATCTCCTGACCTTGTAATCCGTCCGTCTCAGCCTCCCAAAGTGCTGGGATTACAGGCTTGAGCCACTGCGCCCGGCCGAATTAGAACTTCTGAGAGTGGACCCATTGGTCTGCATTTGAACAATTTCTCTGAGTGATTCTGATGAATGCTACAGTTTGAGACCCACTAGCTTAGATACTTGGTTTTTACAGGGCACACTGCTTTTGGGCAATCAGAGCTCAGGTTTTATCAGTTAGTGCCCCCTCTAAGAATCAGGAACAGACTGCCTCTAGGCTAGGTCTCAGACCCTTAGGCAAATGGCAGTCAGGGTCAAGGTGGTTTTCTACCTGCTTCAAGTTTCTAAAGAGAACTTGTCTTTCACCAGTCTCATCAGGGGCACCAGTCCATAGACCATTCACATATAGAGGGCACCATGACAGTTAAGATTTTATGGGCAGGTGTGGTGGCTCACGCCTGTAATCCTTGCATTTTGGGAGGCCGAGGCGGGTGGATCACCTGAGGTCTGGAATTTGAGACCAACCTGGTCAACATGGTGAAACCGCATCTCTACTAAAAATACAAAAAATTAGCCAGGCATGATGGCAGGTGCCTGTAATCCTAGCTACTTGGGAGGCTGAGGCAGGAGAATCGCTTGAACCTGGGGAGGTGGGGGACGGAGGTTGCAGTGAGTCGAGATTGCACCATTGCACCCCAGCCTGGAATTTTCTTTTAATCCCAGCTCTCCCACCTAATAGGACTGACTGTGAGCAAGTTACTAAACCTCTCTTTAAATTTTACTTTCCTTCTCATTTGTAAAATAGGGATGATAATAATCATCTAACAGAGTTAGTGTGAGAGAAAGGAATACAATCAGAAGGTAAATTGTGGAAATAAGGCACATTATCTGTATATTACTGTTCCAGGAAATGCTGTAGAGTTAATAGGGTAGTTCTAGCCACATGATAGGGCTAGATACACATTAGTTCCTTTTCTTTCAAAGCTTTGTACATTTTGAGTATTCAGGGCCCTTTTAAATTGTCAAAGTGGGCTGGGGCTGGTGGTTTATGCCTGTAATCCCAGGACTTTGGGAGGTCAAGGTGGGAGCATCACTTGGGCCCCGGTTTTCAAGGCTGCAGTGAGCTGTGATTGTTGCCATGGTGCTCCAGCCTAGGCAATAAATAAATAAATAAATAATTAAAATAAAATAAAATTAAAAATAATAAAAAATAAAAAAAATCATCAGAGTGGAAATTATGTTTGTATGTTTTTTTGTTTGTTTGGTTTTTTTGAGACGGATGTCTCGCTCTGTCGCCCGGGCTTCGCCCGGGCTGGAGTGCAGTGGCCGGTTCTCAGCTCACTGCAAGCTCTGCCTCCCCGGTTTATGCCATTCTCCTGCCTCTCAGCCTCCGAGTAGCTGGGACTACAGGCGCCCGCCACCTTGCCCGGCTAGTTTTTTGTATTTTTTAGTAGAGACGGGGTTTCACCGTGTTAGCCAGGATGGTCTCGATCTCCTGACCTCGTGATCCGCCCGTCTCGGCCTCCCAAAGTGCTGGGATTACAGGCTTGAGCCACCGCGCCCGGCGTTCTTGTACTGTTTATTTCCAGCTTCACACTCCAGCTCCTGGATTTCTAGAGTGGCTGGGAGAGGGTCCTATTTTCCCTCCTTTTCTCACACAGGGGTCTTTTGGGCCAGATTTTCTATTCTTTTCCCCTCCAGATCACAAAGCTTATATTTTTATTGTAGAAAATGTGCAATATTCAATAAAGCATAAACGAGGAAATGAACATCGCCAGTCCTTCTCCAGAAGAAAACATCATTCATGTTTTGGAGTATTTCCTGCTAGACTTTTCTCCCTTGGCTTACATAAAATTGCTATCATAATGCATGTTCAATTTTCCTTCCTGCGTCAGGGCTTCTTTAGATGATTCTCTTGGCTGGGCACGGCTTTCTCTGGCTTGGGTTGCTCCTTCTTTCCCTACCCTTTCCTCCCATCCCAGCCCACCCTGATGCTTCAGATAAGATGAGGACTCCCTGCTAGACGCTTCCAAAGCGTGCTGTGCTCACTCTGTACAGTGTTGCTCATGGTCTGTAATTATACATTTACCTGTGTGATGATGTGAGTTGTCTCTGTCCGTGGCTGAACTGCAAGCTCTGGGAGAGTAGGAGCTGTGTCTGGTTTACTCACAACTGGATGCCAAGTGCTAGCACAATGCTGGACACATAGTGTGCCCTCAACAAATCATTTTTGAATGAGTAAATAAGTAAATGAAGAATTTTGTAAGCATTTTTCCCACACTGGACATGATTTTATTTTATTATTTATTTATTTTGGACGTGATTTTAACTGGTGGATGTTCGGGGATAGATGAGGTGTTCTCTCAGGATTTCAGATAAGTCCATGGATGTCTGAAGCAGCCTGTTATGGCAGGATTCCTGCGCTGGAACTAAAGAAACCCACGTTCTGCTTTTTGCTCTACCAGTTCCTCTGCTCTTGAGCAAGTCACTGAGCCTCATTTTCCTTATTTATACTCTGCTTCTCTCCCAGATAATCTCACACATTAAATACAAAATGCATGAAAAGCCCTTCTCAATTGCAAAGGTCCATAAAATATATAGCGAAGGTTGTTCAAAAGATACTTTGCTTTATAAATAAATGGAGCCACTTGCTAATTTGTGCTGAGGCGCTAACTTTAAAACTTGAAATTGATTGTTTCCAAGACAGTCTCCTATTTCAAAACTTAGTAATTGGAAATAATTGTGAGTCTGAATGTCTTTAGTAGCCAAAATACATTCACTATTACTTTATTTCTTGAGGGCAGACATTGTAGAGTTAGTTTCAATTTTGTACTTAAAGATAGCAATACATAATTATGATATGTTGTGACAGTAGAAACTTAGATTTATGTTTCTTTCAAATTTCATTGTGCTGAGGCAGTCAAGATATTTTTTGGCAGACTAGACAATGAATGTAAATTACATAGATTATTTTAAAAACACACCTTAGTTTTAAATTTTTTATTTTTTTAATAAAGTAGGCTTTTTACTGATGTATAGTATACATACAAAAGAGTGCTTAAATCATCAGTATTTTGAGGATGTTCACAAATGCAATAGGCCTAATGTAATCGACAGTGAGATAAGAAAATAGAGCATGTCCAGCATCTAGAAGCCCCTCCCCTATGCCTTTCCAGATACCACCCCAAGAAGAAAACCTTTATTCTGACTTCTATCATCAGAGACTCGTTTTTCTTGTTTTAAACCTTTACAAATGAAACCATCCACTATGTTGTCACCTTTTATGCTTGGCTTCTTTTACGCAAAGTTATTCATCCATTTTGTTGCCTGTAACAATAGTGTGTTATTCTTTTTTTTTTTTTTTGCACTGCAGGAATATGTTTATTTTTGAGATCTATTGGACATCATGGTGAATATAGTTAATAATAGAACATTGTACGTTTCAAAATTGCTAACAGTGTACATTTCAAATGATCTCACCACAAGAATTGTTAAATATGTGGGGTGATGTGTATGTTAACTAGGTTGATTCAGTTATTTCACATTGTATTTAAAGACCATAATAGCGCTTGGTATCACATTACATATATAGAATTATAAATGGTCAACTTTAAAATTTTTCTTATTTATTTATTTATTAATAGAGACTAGATCTTGCTATGTTACCCAGGCTTGTCTTGAACTCCTGGGATCAAGTGATCCTCCAGTCTTGGCCTCCCAAAATGTTGGGATTACAAGCCTGGGCCACTTAACCCACCCAAACCCTAGTTTTTGCATATACTCTGTACCTTATTCAATAGGAAAGGAATATGATACAATTTGGAATTTTCGAAATGGAGCTGATATCTTTGTGATATGATTAATATTCATATTTAAAGGTGGGATGAAAGAAAGTTTTCCATCAAGGTCTTAGATGCCAAGAATTAGAATAAATAACCCCCTAACTAAATTTTATTGGTTGATTCTTTGGTAGTTTTCCATTGTATCTTAAATAATTCCCTTTCTGTTTTAGGTTATGTGATGGTACTTGAAATGTATATACATTGAGGACATAAAACATTTTGGAGAACAGATAAGAATTGAAACTATGATAGAAAGAAAGACAAGTCTCTTACTATCTGTGAAAATTTGTGAGTTCGTAGATAAAATGAGGCAGTGTTTCCTGATTTTATTTTTTGATAACTCCAACACACTCTGTTGAAAAGAAACATTTTCTTTTCTTTCTTTGTAACACCAATTAATAAACACATAGCATTTTAGAAGAGGAAAATACTTTAAAAGTTCAATGTCCTTGTTTCATAGATAATGTCTAACATTTACAAAGAAATTTACAATTGCTTCCAGATAACATGATTTCATAGAATCCTCAGAACTCTATTATTACCCTCAATTTAAAATGAGGAAATGGAGACTCTGAGGACTTAAATGACTTATCTAAGGTCACAGAGATAAACATAATGATGGATAATATTAATTGAGCACTTACTCTATGCCAAGCCTTCCTCATGCATGATCACATTTAATCCTCACAATAGACCTATTACCTCTTACATAATATGTGACAAGGTAGCATTATAAATCAGTGCTAAGAAACTGGCATAACTGACTTTTTTCCTGTATTCTCTTCTATAGACACAACCTAAATATTAAATAAAATCAACATGATAATATGTATTTAGGATAGTATCGCATTGCGATGTATGAGGTTGATTGGTTAAGTAAATAGTATTCTCATTTTACAGATGAGAAAATATGGACATGGAGAATTAAAGACTCTCGTAGTAGTACTGTGCTAGCTGACAATGATGAGCAGAGGTAAGAAGCCAGTTCTTTTCACCACACTAGCTTCTTTTTCTCTGACATGTGTCTCAGAATGTGGAGTGGGCAATTGGTGACTTGGATCCAAAGCTAAGGACAAAGAGGCACCAAGAACCTCATATTCCGAGTACTGGAGGCCAAGTACCTCCTCCAGGATTTAGTAAGAGTCAGGCAAACTGACTAGGCATTCCCCTAATCATCATCTGAGACTCAACCACTCCTCATGCCCAATCTGTTTACACTTTTGACTAGACAGGGAAGACAGGCATATGATGAGAGTCTCAAGTCTTTGGTGAAAAGTACAGTGACTCCTGCTTTGAAGCCAAAGACTGGGTGCCCTGAGGACCACCTACAGAGAGTGGGACTAAATGAGAAGGATGACATCTTATTTCTTAGCTCACACCAGCTGATCTGACCCCAGTGCCTCTGAGAGTAAGGGAATGGAGAATTGAGATAATGAGGCAGAGGGAAGTGAGGCAGTGGAGCAGGCTGCACCCACCTGGTGGTATGGCAGTTCTGTATGGGTCTTCCAGGGGTCAGAAAGCCACCATGAAAGTAGCCGGACTTGACTTAACCTGCCAATACTCTACTCAAAAGGAGTTGGGGGAATGCCAGGGGAAGCAACTGAGGGGGTGGTAGAAGAGCCAGGTGGAGGGTGCTCCCACAGCAGGAAACTCTGTCCTGGGGAGACTCCTGCAAGTCCCTAACGTAGCCCATGGAAGAGCCTGTGTTGGGACACCCACCACACAGAGACTAATCGACAGCACCAGCCAAGAGAAGACCACAGCTGCAGCACTGAATGAGACAGTTCCTTTCTGTCTCTGCATCTACTACAAACCACCACCCCCAAAGCCAACAACTCAAGAGGGATGGAAGGTGGAGACTGCACCCCTTTTCCATTTCAGGCCCTGGCCACAAATGCCTGAGCTCTCTACAGGAAGGGAGGATTGGACTTCTTCATTTCAAAGCTGTGAGAGCTGCCCAGAATGTTGTTAAGTGGTGAGAAAGGGAGGTTCAGTACAGCACGGTTAAGGTAGTAATTGGGGGAAAAAAGGATACTTTATACTTTTACTCTACTGAATTCAGGTTGGGTAGAATAGACCTTACATATGCTTCTCTGTATATATATAAATATAATAATGTTTATTGATAGCTTTGCATTGTTTTCAAATATGCAGAAAGTCTTATGGGATGATATTGTCAGGAACCAAGCAGCATTTTAAAAATTATTGCATATCCAAGTGATGAAATTAAGAAAACATGGGCCAGCAAAAAAAGGTAACCTCCTATTTTCTTCTGAGTTTTCCTTTTGCCCCAGCAGATGTGTTGGCATCTGACCTGCCAGGAGGTTAAGAAATCCTGCCTGATAGACTAATAGACTCAGTCAGTATTCAATTAGTACCTTCCATGGCAAATACCATAGGAATGAAAGAGTATACAAAAAATGGTCCTGGCCAGGTACAGTGGCTCACACCTATAATCCTAGCACTTTGGGAGGCTAAGGCAGGTGGATCACTTAAGTCCAGGAATTCGAGACCAGCCTGGAAAACATGGTAAAACCCTGTCTCTAAAAGATATACAAAAAATTAGCTGTGCTTGGTAGTACATACCTGTAGTCTTGGCTACTCAGGGGGCTGAGGTGGGAGGATCACTTGAGCCCAGGAGGTCGAGGCTGCGGTGAGTTATGATCATGCCACTGCACTCCAGCCTGGGTGATAGATTATGATCCTATCTCACCAAAAAAAAAAAAAAAAAAGTTCCCTACTGTAGATAAACGTATACACATTAAAGATAGGGCAGCGTATGACAAGTGCCAAGTGAATCAAAGTGACAGCAAAGTGAATCAAAATGACAGCAAAGGTAATGTATGACTTTAGATTACCTAGAGACCCTCTTGCACTGGTTGCCTGATTGGAAAAGGTGAGGCTCGAATGGTGCCAAGAAGGATGGGTGAGAATAAGAGGGCAGAGATTAAAGGGCTGCTACATGAGCAAATGAGCAGAGATCAGGGTAGCTGGGAAGTCACATTTGGGGACAGATTTATTAGTTGATATTTATTAGTTGATATAAGTAAAGAGAACTAGAGGTAGAGTGTGCAGGAGTGGGTTAATTTGGGTTGTAGCTCTGTTTCTCTGTGAGCCTCACTGCCCTCTACCTTCAGCCTGGTGTTCTTGGTTGTTAGATGGTTCCCTGGGTGTATTGGTTATCTATTGCTGCATAACAAAACCCCCTCAAATTTAGCAGATTAAGCAGTAAACTTTTTTTTTTTTTTTGAGACAGAGTTTTACTCTGTCGACCAGGCTGGAGAGCAATGGCACGATCTTAGCTCAGTGCAACCTCCACTTCCTAGGTTCAAGTGATTCTCATGCCTCAGCCTCTCGAGTAGCGGGGATTACAGGCACGCACCACCAAGCCCAGCTAATTTTTGTATTTTTAGTAGAGACGAGGTTTCACCATGTTGGCCAGGCTGGTCTTGAACTCCTGACTTCAGGTAATCCACTCACCTCTGGCTCGCAGAGTGCTAGAATTACAGGTGTGAGCCACTGTGTCTGGCCAAGCAGTAAACTTTTAAATTTTTATTTATTTATTTTTGAGACAGAGTCTCACTGTGTCACCCAGGTTGGAGTGCAGTGGCACAATCTTGGCTCACTACAACCTCTGTCTCCTGGGTTCAAGTAATTCTCCTGCTTCAGCCTCCTGAGTAGCTAAGATTACAGGTGCCCACCACCATACCCACCTAATTTTTGTATTTTAGTAGAGACAGGGTTTCACCATGTTGGTCAGGCTGGTCTCGAACTCCTGACTTCAAATTTCAGACTTCAAGTTCTCAGATTTTCTCTGATTGTGCCATCTTTAAACACAGGGGCTGAGAGAATAACAGCTACTATGTGGCTTAGGTCTAGGTTACTGAGCCAATGTCTGTTTCAAGGGGAATAGGATGATGATGACTGGCTTAGACAAATTAGGATACACCTAGATCCTCCTGCCTTGTCTTCCCAAGGTGCTGGGATTACAGGCGTGAGCTACCGCACCCGGCCAGTAAACTGTTTTTGTTGTTGTTGTTACAGTATCTCACTCTGTCACCCAGGCTGGAGTGCAGTGGCATGAACAGGTTCACTGCAGCCTCTACCTCCTGGGCTCAAGTGATCATCCTGCCTTGGCCTCCCAAAGTGCTGGGATTGAGGGTGTGAGCCACCACGCCTGGCCACAGTAAACATCATCAGGCCTGGCACGGTGGCTCACTCCTATAATCCCAGCACTTTGGGAGGCTGAGGTGGGTGGATCACTTGAGGTCAGGAGTTCAAGACCAGCCTGGGCAACATGGCAAAACCTTATCTCTACAAAAACATGCAAAAATTAGCCAGGTGTGGTGCCATGTGCCTGAGGTCCCAGTTACTTGGGAGGCAAAGGTGGGAGGATTACCTGAGCCCAGGAGGTTGAGGTTTTAGTGAGCAAAGGTAGGAGGATTACCTGAGCCCAGGAGGTTGAGGTTTAGTGCCACTGCACTCCAGCCTGAGTGACAGAGTGAGCCCCTGTCTAAAACAACAACCACCACCAAACAAAACATTTATTCTCTGGAATAAATGTCAGGAATCTCAGTGCAGCTTAGTAGGTGGCTCTGTCTCAGGGTCTCTTGTGAGGCTGCAATCAAGATATCAGTCAGGCTGACCGTCTGAAACTTTATGAGGGCTGGAGGATCAGCTTCCAAGCTAACTCATCCTGCTGTAATGGAGACTTCAGTTCCTTGTTATATGGGCCTCTCTATACAGTTTCTCATGACATGGTAACTGGCTTCTCTCAGAGCAAATGATGAGGGAGAGGGGTGTGTGTTATAACACAATCTCAGAAGTGATATTCCCTCACTTCTTCCCACTCTATTGATTATGCAGACCAACCTTGCCAACCCTGATATATTGTGAGGGGGAATTATTCAAAGGTGCAAATGTCAGGAGGCTGGAATCATTGGGGCCATCTTAGAAGCTGGCTACTACATCTGGCCTATAGGATTCCTTATTTATATCCAGAATAAAGTTGCTTCTTTTAGCCATTGAACAAAAGTTCTCAGATTTTCTCTGATTGTGCCATCTTTAAACACAGGGGCTGAGAGAATAACAGCTACTATGTGGCTTAGGTTTAGGTTACTGAGCCAATGTCTGTTTCAAGGGGAATAGGATGATGATGACTGGCTTAGACAAATTAGGATACACCTAGAGCTAGAGTTACGGGTTGCTGCATGGTTCAAACAGCATGGTTGGTTCATAGAAGGGAGTGGATAATATGTGGGGAGGCAACTGCAAAGTCCTCAGCATCCATCTATGTGAGCTTTTCGGCATGAGGATGCTTACCCGAAGACTATCACATGGTCACGTGTGTTACGACCCTTCTCTAATGAGGCAATCCAAAGTCTAATTCAAGTTCCAAGTCCAGGCTCTCTGGGTGTTGTTCTTTCTTCTCCATCAGGTCTGGATACAACTTTTCACAGTCTAAAGATTTCAGGAGTCCACTTTTTTTTTTTTTTGAGATGGAGTCTCACTCTGTCACCCAGGCTGGAGCGCAGTGGTGCGATCTCGGCTCACTGCAACCTCCACCTCCCGGGTTCAAGAGATTCTTCTGCCTGAGCCTTCTGAGTAGCTGGGACTACAGATGCACACCACCACACCCAGCTCATTTTTGTATTTTTAGTAGAGAGAGGGTTTCACCATATTGGTCAGGCTGGTATCAAACTCCTGACCTTGTGATCCACCCACCTTGGCCTCCCAAAGTGTTGGGATTACGAGCATGAGCCACTGTGCCCGGCCTCAGGAGTCCACTTCTAACATAACTAATATGGAATTGTGAATAAAGAATAGGATAACTTCAATAAAATGCTCATTAGGAAGAGTGGGTGGACCACAATACACAGTTTCCCTGGTCCACAGCACATATTACATCCTGCTGGAAAGGAATTTTAAGTTCTCCCTACCCTGGTTGTAAGAGAGTCTGGGTAGCAAGAGTAGAAAGTAGTGTTCCCATCATTAATTGCCCAGATTGTGGAGGGCCTTTTGGAATGTTAGCTTGTAGGCAATGGAGGAAGAAAGAGGATCATTGAAGGTTTTTGCACAAGGTAGTGACATGATTTTGGTAAACAATTTTGGAGGCACTATGCAGTATAAATTAATAAATCCCCTTGAAATAATGCCCTGGGGACACAGAAATGTTAACTGATTCCACAGTAAAAGACCATATATAGTCTAGGTTTGTCTCTTTCCAAATAGAAATTATAAGTTGTTTCCAGGAACCTACGTGGAACAAACAGGGTGGTTCACATTGTGTCACTTCCTTGGTATTAATTCCAAACTAGAATGAAAAAACTTTAAGGCTCTTTTGAAAAGATTTGTAACAGAAGTAGACTTGGTAGGTGGACAGTGACTGGGACTAAGTTTAAATAGAAAAAGTGAGAAAAAAATTACTAGAGAAAGCATTTTTGGATGGCTATACTCCTTACACATAGTGAAGGAAAAAATTAAAAAATTGTTTAAATTATTGTTGTAAGTCCTGCATAAGTTAGCTAGCTACAAGGTCGTATGGGCTGTGAAACATTTGTACTTTAAACAGGATCGAGTTGTGGGCTAGGCAAAGCTGTGAGCCACTGCACTATCCGCTATTGTGAGGGGCTTTTCTTAGTTTGGGATGTGAGGAATAAAGCCTATGAGATTTCTTCTCAGATGGCCTGGAAGAAATCCAAAATGGAAAATGGCAGAAAAACTGAGTATTCCTATTTGAAATTTCAGATATTATGATTTAAGTTGCATTTGACTTATTCCTGAAAAACATGATAGAAACACCTCCATAATAAAGTTATGTTATTCCTCTAGTCTACAGACTCGTGTATGGGTGAGTGAAATGTATGAAAGAAAACATCTTTTTGAGGTAGGAATAGATTCATCATTGAGTTCCTCTGCCAAATTCAGAATTAGATAGTGGAAAAATTCTATTTATTTTGAGTTTGTTAATCTGCCAGCAAACTGTTGGGAAAAATAAAGACAAGCCAGATGAGGACTTGGGTTATGGAATGAACCATAGATGACATATGAGTGAACTTTTTAAGAGAATATAGTTGTTCCTACTTTTATTTCCTGGTTGTAGTTTAGAGTGTTTAATAACTTTGATTTGCAGTGTGCATTTACTAAACTATAGCAGCAAAATGGAAAACACAGTATATTGCTGTGTTGAAATCAACCTTAAGGGTAAGGGTCAGGAAATTGAAAATATCACGTTTCCATAGTAACACTAATTTAGTCAGATCACACATGTTGTTTCTGAGCCATTAGTTTACTCTTATGATATTCTGGATGGGAACACAATATTTACTCTGGAATGTGGTTAAGTTCATGTTACAATGCAAAGCAATTTCATATTTTCTTTGTGTCTGTTTTAAATCCTTTATTATGGTTGCTTTGATATCTGATTCCTTGTGTTATTTGGAAAATGCAAAATGTAACAGTTTTAAAAAAGTTTCTGAAGATAATTAAATAGGAAATCATGAATATATCATATTTATGTAACAACTATGGAAAAATTATAAGAAAGAGGAACTGGATTTTGAAAGTTTGCATCAGAATTTTTGGGTAATTGTTAGATAATTTATTTGGTCTTCCATCTGGGTGGCTCTGACTTGATCTGATTTTAGTTTTCATGGTTATCAAATTCCATATGATATCTACTAGGGATTTTCCCCATCTTCTTTTGAATTCCCAATCATGAATACTGTTATAGCTCTATCTTTGGCTGACATTTCAGGCCCACTTTTCCATAAAGAAGCCTCTCCCGCCACAACTTCATAGGAATTATTACCAAGATAATGACCTATAGAAAAGGGCAAATCTGCCTTCCAAGTGGGCCCTTTCTCAGTGCACACACCAAACACCTTCCTACACCTAACCTGTACGCATCAATCTCGTGTTGTGTGTGATTCAAATCTGCTTCTTAGTAAAATGACAAAATGCTGCATGTCATATCTTTGAGGCTATTCATGATTATCACACCGATTTTCAGCTGTGCATTTCTGGGATAAATCTCACTTGATCATGATATATAATTCTTTCACAATATATAATATTCACAATATATAATCACAATATATAATACATGTTGCTGGATTTGGTTTGCTAGTATTTTGTTGATGATTTTTATTTCTATTTTCCTAAGCAATATTGGTCTGTAGTTTTCTTTTCCTTTTTTTTTTTTTGAAATGAAGTCTCACTCTGTCCCCCAGGCTAGAGTGCAGTGGCGTGATCCTGGCTCACTGCAACCTCCGCCTCCTGGGTTCAAGTAATTCTCCTGCCTCAGCCTCCTCAGCAGCTGGGATTACAGGCACCTGTTACCACGCCTGGGTAATTTTTGTATTTTTAGTAGAGATGGGGTTTCACCGTGTTGGCCAGGCTGGTTTCAAACTCCTGACCTCAAATGATCTGCCTGCCTTGGCCTCCCAAAGTGCTAGGATTACAGGCGTGAGCCACTGTGCCTCGCCAGGTCTATAGTTTTCTTGTAACATTCATGAACATTAGAGTGTACTCTATTACCCAAACTCTTAATTCAGTTCACTTAAATTAAGAAAAACAAAAGCAATGAAGAAAATGACAATCATGCCTTTTGGTATTGTAAATATGAATACAATTTATTTGGTTGTTTGGACAGTTCCCATCCTTTCCTTTCCTTTTCCTTTTTTTCTTTTTGACAGGGTCTTGCTCTGTCACCCAGGTGGGAGTGTAGTGATGCGATCACGGTTCATTGCAGCCTCGACCTTTCAGGCTCAAGCGATCCTCCTGCCTCAGTTTTTGATTTTTTGTAGAGATGAGGTCTCACTGTGTTGCCCAGGCTGGTCTTGAACTCCTGAGCTCAAACGATCCTACTGCTTTGACCTCCCAAAGTGTTGGGATTACAGGCGTGAACCACTGCGCCTGGCCTGGACAGTTGACTTGCTTGCCAGTCTCAGCGCTAAGTAATGCGGAGAGATTAATTCAACACAATACATTATTTATTGAATGCCTAATATGCTAGGCGTGTGCTTGGTACTGGGGGTATACTGACTAGTATTGAATGGTAGTAGTTACATAGTGGGTAAGGGTAGTTGGGTTTGGGTCCTACCTTTACTACTTCCTGATGGACCACAGACAAATTACTTAAACCTCAGTTTCCTCATCTGTGAAATGTGGCTACTAATAGCATGTCATATAGGATTGCTGTGAAGTTTAAATTAAGAATACGGGTGAACAGTGCCTGACACTTAGCTATCACTAGATACAGTTTAGCTTTATTATTATTTGTCTGTCTTGTACCAGAACTTACACACACCATTTCATTTAATTCTCATAACAACCCTGCAGAGGAGCTTAGTATTAGCTCCATTTTCATAGCTGAGAAACCTTTGCTTCTAGAGGCTAACCAACTTGCCTGAGATCACAGATATGGCGACTAGTAGAAGCATAATTCACATCCAGAACATGCTTGACTGCCAAGCTAGTGTTCAAAAACATTGTATAGTCTTTCCCTGGCTTAAAGGAGCTCTCATCTAGATTTTCCAGGTAGCCCTGTCCAATAATTAGTTTAGATTCTTTAGGTTTCCAGAGAAGATGTTTTGGTGCCATATTCCAGTGACTTGTTCCCCTAAAGTCAGTTAAAAAAAAAAAGTCTAGTACAAACGTCATCTCTTGTATTAGAACTCTGTTTCTTTTCTTTTTTTTTTTTTTTGAGATGGAGCTTCACTCTTATTGCCCAGGCTGGAGTGCAATGGTGCGATCTCGGCTCACCACAATCTCTGCCTCCCGGGTTCAAGTAGTTCTCCTGCCTCAGCCTCCTGAGTAGCTGGATTACAGGCATGCACCACCACACCCGGCTAATTTTTTATTTTTAGTAGAGATGGGATTTCTCCATGTTGGTCATGCTGGTCTGGAACTCCTGAGCTCAGGTGATTCACCCGCCTCGGCCTCCCAAAGTGCTGGGATTACAGTCGCGAGCCACCGCACCCGGCCTAGAGCTCTATTTCTTCCTTAGTATACAGAAGAAATGTATCTGTCTATGTGGCAACTTAAAGTGAAGGTATTCTGGTAGTTTCTCTGACATTTACCTAGAGAATTCATTGTTCAATGGGGGAAAAGCACATTCTATATAGAAAGCTTTGTTTTTCTGGATTTCTCTTTAAGGTTAAAAAGCTAAATTAAGGATATTTTATTGTCTTTTTTTTTTTTTTTTTTTTTTT
>NW_016820685.1:16903-27561 GCF_001698545.2 Rhinopithecus bieti | reverse complement strand
GCAAGCTCTGCCTCCCAGGTTCACACCATTCTCCTGCCTCAGCCTCCCGAGTAGCTGGGACTACAGGCGCCCACCACCACACCTGGCTAATTTTTTGTATTTTTAGTAGAGACAGGGTTTCATCATGTTAGCCAGGATGGTCTCAATCTCCTGACCTTGTAATCCGCCCACCTCGGCCTCCCAAAGTGCTGGGATTACAGGCGTGAGCCACTGTGCCCGACAGGATATTTTATTGTCTTTCTAGACCTCTCTCTGCCCTTGATTTTGATCCTTGTTTTGGCTAAGGATTGTTTTCCAGGGTCTCAAACTACCTGTTCATGGGTTTGGTTCCCACCTTGTTATACTTTCTAAGTACTCTGTTTTCACATCACTTGAGGGGCCTCAGAGGTCCCCTCAAAATAAAGCCTTATAATAAGCAATATATACTTAGAATTGAAGTTTCTAGGAAAGATGAGTGAATACCTAAAAATGAGAAAACTTTCTGAAAGGAAAAATAATCTTTATTTTAAAGGAAAAAAAAAATTCCAGTGCATACCAAATATGACACAAAGCTGATACCCACCCAGTGGCCAGATATGTTTTCCTGAGGGATTTCCTTGTGTTTATTCCTCTAGCATTTTTTCATTCCTGACTTTTGGGGTGGCCCTTCTGTGAAGAGTTTCCTCATCCCAGCTGTTATGATGTTTAATCTAGAGTTGCCAACTTCTGATCCGGCAGTTCCAAGACACAGGGTGAGGAAAACAAAGCTTTCCAGTATTTCTGAATCTGATCCCCCACCCGCATTGGAATTAGTGCTTTAATCTCTGGTCAATCCTGAATTGTTTTCAACCCTAGCTTTATCTCTCCTCTCCCCCGGAATAGCAGAAGAATTACTAATGGTAAAGATCTATGCCCGTGCCCAGGGTTCAAATTACTTATGCTCCACACAAACTTCAATTTATGTCTCTTTTCTTTTTCTTTCCCTCCCCTCCCTTCCACCCAAGTAAACTATGGTGTTTTTGGGTCTGTGTGTGTGAAATAATTTACTTTCAAGAGTTTTTTATTTTTTTAAGATAAAATTAGATTATAGTTTTAGGCTAACTAGGGTTATTTTTTCTTAGGAAAACAGGGTAATCTTTAAAACAGGCTAACCATCTGGTTTTGATCCTAATGTTAGTCCATGAGATGGCTTGACACTTTAAATAAGCAAAGTCATGGCTTTTCGTTTTAGAAATATGCAAAGATGGCTACTCCTGGCTCCTTCCTGCCCTTGGCCTGATGGTTTAATATTAAGGTGGAATGATCCTCACTGGGCCTGTGTTTTATGCCTAACCTGCTGCAGGACTAGGCAGATAAGGAATTAGGGAAAAGCAGAATTACTACTCAAAGGCAGAAAACAAGGCACAGATTTATATGAAGAAACAGCTCCTTTTCCAAACATGGAGAAATACAAAACTTACAGTACGGTAGCATGTTGCTTTTTTCTGGTACATTCAATCGATACTGTTATACTGTGAGTGAAGCTACCTCTGGCAATGAAAAGTATTTAGGAAATCAAATGGTAAAGTAGGAAAATGGTGTTTTTTAGTTCTCTTACTGTCCCCGTTTCTGGTATAACATGACTATTCCCACATGGCTTTGTTTAAGGCCACCCCCCTCAAAACCCTCACAGATTTGCCTTTAGACCATACCCCATGCTCTGGATCTCTTCATTACCCTACTGTCCTTGGTAAGGATGGACAGCTGCTGACCTGAAACGGTCTATTTATTATTTATTTATTTATTTATTGTTGAGGCACAGTCTCGCTCTGTCGCCCAGGCTGGAGTGCAGTGGTGCAATCTCAGTTCATTGCAACCTCTGCCCCCCGGGTTCAAGTGATTCTCCTGCCTCAGCCTCCCAAGTAGCTGGGATTACAGGCACCTGTCACCATGCCTGGCTAATTTTTGTTTTTTCACTAGAGACAGGGTTTCACCATGTTGGCCAGGCTGGTCTTGAACTCCTGACCTCAGGTGATCCTCTCGCCTCGGCCTCCCAAAGTGTGCTAGGATTACAGGTGTGAGCCACAGTGCCCAGCCACTGACCTGAAATAGTTGAGTGTCCCCTTCCCTTATGTATTTGCTCCCAACCAGGCATAGCCAGCTAGCTTACTGGAAAGATAAATAGCAGGAATATACCATTTTGCACTTTAATAACAGGAATCTTTTAGAATTAATTTCTGATCCCCCCAAAAATTCTGTAAGTATAACCAATTTGTGGAAATTTTAGGTGATGTCAGGCAAATTGAACCTGTCTGTCTGGGAGCAGGCAAGTTTTCCAGTGTCTCATAGTATATTATATATAAGGTTAGAGCTGCCTTTGAATCTTCACTTCTTTTCTCTTGAGAAAAATCCTTATTCCTTCTATTAAAAGGTCTTAATGAAAGCTTCAAAGAAAAATGCAGATTTGTAATGAAAGAAGGATGGGTCCTTATTGGAAAGATGTTTTAACCAAAAAATACAAAGTGTTTAAATGGTGTTCCAAATATTTCATAGCAGTCTAGATGAGAAAAACCCAGATTCCTGTATTGTTTCTGCAGTATTTTCTAGCTCTTTTATATGATTGACAACTAATTCTCTTGCTCATGTTTCCCTTCTTTTTGCCTTGTCCTTATTATTTATATGTTTGTTTTGATGCATGAAAAAACATTCCTTCTAAATAGAAAGTCAGAAAGTTGAAGTTTCCCTACTAGAAAATAGTTTTGTTGTTTTTTAAGAATTAGGGTAGAAATCTACCTTTGGCAGAATGGAAAATGTTTAGGAGAATTGAGTCACATTTATACTATTATTGTATTGACATTCTATTTTGACTTATCTTTCAAATAACAAATATTGTGGAAACCTTTTATGAACTTGCGTTGAGTGAATTTGAATATCTGACTTAGAGACTGGGCATGACGTCTTTGGAATGTTTGTGTTTATGAAGATATACTTTATCTGCCTGAATTTGTTTACCTGAATTTGTATAAAATGAATTTCTGAGAACTTGGGAAAATAATTCCTTTCTATTTAAACATTAACATGTGTTTCTTAAATTGTACTTTAATATAAAGCATAATTATTTTGTTTAGTATTAAGAAGCTACATTGATTAAAATATTAAACTATTTTTGGTTTGTTTACTCATTTTCAGTTGTCAAAATAAGTATAATTGGAAACAGCTGCCTTCATATTATTTTGACAATTTTCATATTTGACTCTAAAATGGGTAACTTTAAGAAAATGGGCCTTATCTAATTACAATTTTCCTAAAATATACATTCAGATTGCTCTTCTGTAAATTAGAAGATAATTAAAACAGAAACTGATTATTTTAAAACCAGTACCGCAGTTTTATAGGTGGATATTTTCTGTGGCTTCCTCATTTGGCTATTTTACACATATTAGCAGATTTTACTATTCTCTGGTATGATTAAAATGTGGTAGAAGACTAGTGAAGTGTTTCTTTACCCTTTTAGTCTTGTCTTCAAGCTGCACTTAAACTTTTCATTATCAGAACAACTTAATAACGTGATTTGATATTAGCAAGAGATTTGAAATTTTCCCATATCTTAATAGTATCTTAATAACTTCTGTGATTAAATAAGTACGTTTATTTTAGCTGTTCTTAGGATTAATTTAATGCAAAGTGAGCTCTTGATTAGATTTAGAAATTAGGAAGCTAGAAATATTTTTTAAAATACCAGTTTAATATAAAATGCTATACTATTAGATAATTTTTTCTTCTAAATTTATCCCTACAATACTTCTAACTTTTAAATAATTTAAAAGAAATACTGTGTTCCTCTCCCCAATCCCCCACACCAAAAAGTCTGGCCAAGATCAAAAGAAGTATAATCCAAGGTACCTAACTTGCATTTGAAAGCATGGGAAATGCTTGTTTTACTGCTCATGCTAGGATTCTATTCCTATGCATGTATTACATAACTCACAAAGAAGGAATTGGGCTCCAAAGGACTTTGATTTTACATGACAAAATGGTAAGGCTTAAAGAAGAATACTGTCCTATGTGTTGATAGCCGTATAGTTCAAACTTTGCTTTTCAGTAAGTCATTTCTCTAGGCCTCATTTTTCCCAAACATATATTGATAAGGATGGATTGAATGACTTTCCTGTTTTCACCATCTCTGATATTTTATTTTATTTTATTTTTTTTTTTGAGATGGAGTCTCAGTCTGTCGCCCAGGCTGGAGTGCAGTGATGTGATCTTGGCTCACTACAACCTCTGCCTCCTGGGTTCAAGCAATTCTCCTGCCTTAGCCTCCCAGGTAACTGGGATTACAGGTACCTGCCACCATACCTGGCTAATTTTTTTTTGTATTTTTAGGAGAGACGAGGTTTCACCATGTTGGCTAGGCTGGTTTTGAACTCCTGGGCTCAAGTGATCCACCTGCTTCAGCCTCCCAAAGTGCTAGAATTACAAGCGTAATTACGGTCCATCTCTGATACTTTATTATCTTTGAAATCTATAATTACTCTCTCATATTTCTCACACTGGCCTTCTCAAGCATTTTGTGTTTTCCTCAACACTTTTTCAATGTGATACTTACTGCAGATGACTTCAACTCTGAGAGCAACATAAACAGTACATCTTGAACCACAAAAAAGACAAACCAAAACAAAACAAAAAGCAAGAACATAAGCCCTGAAATAGTGAAGCCTTATTTGAGTCCTTTCTGTAAAGTTCCTGTTTGGAAGCAATTGTACCCCATCTTCTGCCATCTACAGATAGTTGGCAATCCTTGCTGATATGCTAACCAGGTGAGAAAATGGTTGCTTTTGCCATAAATAGGCATACTGTTATCTTGGTAACTTTGCATCTCACCCCTTAAATATCTGCTGTTTGCTTTGTTTATAGAACAAACTCTTTTAGACTAGACTAGACTTCATTTCAAGACATTAGAAGTAAAAATACTTGCCTAGTTCTAGTACTTTTGTCTCTGACTTTTCCTTTAATACTGCACACTTTAATATCCAAGGTCTTCTGCTTCAGACAAGGGTGTGTTCTTCCTTCGTTCAAAGATTAGTTCCTGTACTTGTATTCTTCCAGCTCCCAGAATATTGTTTCTTCACTTATCTACTCTGACCCCATCTTGCTTCTTTAATATTTCTTTGTGGTAGCTTTCCTATCTGCCTAAAACCACAAATGTCTTTCTTTTGATTTTATTCATCTCTCATGTTACCTTCCTTTAGTCCACCTTTTCATTAACAAAAGTCTTGAAATAATCCTCTATTTCAATCCAGAGGAATTCCAACATTCCATAACCATTTGTAGCCTGGCTTTTGCCCCCAAACATCTACTGAAACCACTCTTACAGTGTTGACTAAGAATTGGTCAGTGACTAAGTACAATGCACTTTTACTTCTCTTCTCTGCTGTTATCTAAATCTGGAAACTCATTGTATTTGTCCATTCTCATGCTGCTATGAAGAAATAGCCGAGAATGGATAATTTAAAAAGAAAAGAGGTTTAATAGACTCACAGTCCCATATGGATGGGGAGGCCTCAGGAAACTTACACTCATGGCAGAAGGCACCTCTTCACAGGGTGGCAGGAGAGAGAATGAGTGCTGAGCAAAGGGAGACTCCCCTTATCCAACCATCATATCTCATGAGAACTCACTCACTATCATGAGAACAGTATGGGGGAACTCCCCCCATGATTAAATTATCTTCACCTGGTCCCACTCTTGACATGTGGGGATTAGTATAATTCAAGGTGAGATTTGGGTGGGGATGCAGAGCCAAACCATATCACTCATTTTCTCTTTTGGCTTCTTTATATTTTCCTGGTTTTCCCATTTCTCTGCTAGCTCCTTTTCTGTTTCATCCTTCTTCTATAACTTTAGTTGTTTCTTAAGGAGCTGATCTTGGCATTGTTTTCTTCTTATTCCCCGTTTTAATCCAATTTCAGACTTAACCTGGTCTGTGGGGATCCATTGTTAACTGTCTGTGGTTGGCTCCTGAATCTCTATATACAGCCCAGCCTTCTCTAATAAATGAATCTCTCTCCCTATTTTTCTTCCATATTTATCCAGTATCTAACAGGTCTATGACTTTAATGGTCAGCAAAATATCAGCAGTGGGATATTATCTAGTACCTCTGCATCATTATGTATAAAATGTAACTTGTCATCTATATGCTTAAATCTGCCCTACCTTGCATGACTCCCTTTTGAGTTAATGATAGAACCATCCATGAAAATCACCCAGGATTGGGATCTCCAGCCATATTTAATTTTTCTCTGCCTTATTCTTTGCTCTGCTGACCAGTTGCTAAGTTGTATACAGTTTACCTTCCTGCAAGCTCTCGTACCTACCCAATTCTAACAGATGCAATCCAATTCTGAGCCCCCATCTCTCTACAATTTTCTTGCCTTCAGACTATTTACCGTCCCGTTTCTAACTTCCTGAAGCCCAAGTCTGATATTATTATTATTCCCTGCTCAGAAAATCTTCAATGATGTATCCACTTATGGCACTTAGAGGGGTCTCTTTTCAAAATCACAGGCTTCTCTCTTGACTAAAAGATTGACTTATTTATTCTCTTCCAGACAATTTGGGCTTAAAAATGTTTTAAACAACTTAAATATTGTGAAATATAGGATACAAAAAGTGCATACAACTCGTATGTATAGCTTAACAAATATCTGGAAAGTGAATATCCATGAAAACTACCACCCAGGTGAGGAAATATAACATTATTGACACATAGGAAGCTTCCTATGTCTGTCTTCCCAATTGTCCTTCTCTCAATCCCAAGTTCCTTTTCTTTCACCAGGGAAAATCACTCTCCTGACTTTTATAGAGGTACTTTTCTTGTTTTTCATTATCATCTTACTACTTGGGTATATACCCCTGAGTAATATAGTTTGTGTTTCCCTGTTTTTGATGTTTATGTAGATGGAATCATTATTATATGTATTCTTACTGTGTGGCTTTTCTTTTCTTCTATTGGCTTTGTTTTAAGAATTATTCCTGGTCAGACACAGTGGCTCACGCCTGTAATCCCGGAACTTTGGGAGGCTGAGGTGGGCAGATTACCTGAAGTCAGGAGTTCGAGACCAGCCTGGCCAACATGGTGAAACCCTGTCTCTACTAAAAAGACAAAAATTAGCTGGGCATGGTGGCAGGCATCTGTAATCCCAGCTACTTGGGAAGCTGGGCAGGAGAATCACTTGAACCCAGGAGCTGGAGGTTTCAGTGAGCTGAGATCGTGCCACTGTACTTCAGCCTGGGCAACAAGAGCAAAACTCCATCTCAAAAGAATGAAAAATTATTCTGATTATTATTTATAGTTATGAATTGTTCATTCTCATTGCTGATTAAGGCCACACTTGCTGGGTGGAGTGGTGTGCACTTGCTGGGTGGAGAGGAGCTTCCTGTAATCACAGCTCCTCAGGAAACTGAGACAAGAGGATCACTTGAGCTCAGGAATTTGAGGCCAGAGAGAGGCAACATAGTGAGACACTGTTGCTAAAAAAAAGAGATCATGCTTTATTTATCCATTCTTTTGCTAATGGACATTTGAATTGTTTCCAGTTTTGGGTGACGATAAACAATGCTTCTGTGGATATTCTTGTACATATACCCTGGTAAATTTAAACATACAATCTCTAAGATAAAGATTTGGGGGTAGAATTTCAAGGTCATGAGGTAAGCATATCTTCAACTTCTTTAGATAATACAACACATTTTCAAATGATTTGTAGCAATTTACATCATTCACATTATGTAAGTTCCTGATGCTCCATATTTTGGTAACACAGTTATTACAGTTAATACAGTTAATTCCATCTGTATAATGTAGTCTGTATTATTAGACTTTTATATTTTATATTTTTTTATATTTTGCTCATCTGATAGATGAGTAGTGGTATTTCATTGTGGCTTTAAAATACATTTCCCTAAAAAGACAAAAAACAAACAAACAAAAGAACAAAAAAAAATACATTTCCCTGACAAATAATGACACTGAAGATTTAAAAATATGGCATTGGTTGTTGGGATTTTCTCTTTTGAGAAGTGTTTGTTCAAGTCTTTTTCACTAGTTTTACTCCTGGTTTTCCTTGTTATTTGGAGGAGTTTCTTCATGTCCTGGATACTAATACTTTGTCAGTTACAGGCATACCTCGTTTTATTGTAGCTTTGCTTTATTGTGCTTCACAGATACTGCATTTTTATTTTGTTTTTTTACAAATTGAAGGTTGTGGCAACTCCATATTGAGCAGGTGTTTCAACAGCATGGATTCCCTTTGTGTCTCTGTGTCATATTTTGGTAATTCTTGCAATATTTCAAACTTTTAAATTATTATTATATTTGCTTTGGTGATGTGTGATAAGTGATCTTTGATGGTACACTGTAGTTGTTGTGGGACACCATAAATCATGCCCATGTAAGATAGAGAACTTAATTGATAAATAAGTTAGATATAAGATAAGTCAAATGGTGTGTTCTGACTGCTCCACTGACTGACTGTTCCCCTATCTCTCTCTCTCTTTGGGCTTCCCTATTCCCTGAGACACAGTAATATTGAAATTAGGCCAATTAATAACCCTACAATGACCTCTAACTGTTCATATGAAAGGAAGAGTCATACATCTCTTACTTTAAATCAAAAACTGAAAATGATTGAGCGTAGTTGAGGAAAGCATGCTTAAAGCCAAGATAGACCAACCTCTTGTGCCAAACAGTTCATTGTGCATTGAAAGAAAGTTCTGAAGAAAACTAAAGTACTCCTGTGGTGAACACATGAATGATAAGGAAGTGAAACAACCTTATTGTTGATATGGAGAAAGTGTGAGTAGCCTGGATAGAAGATCAAACCAACTACAGCATTCCTTTAAGCCAAAGCCTTATCCAGATAAAGGCCCTATTTCTCTTCAAATCTGAGAAGGCTGAGAGAGGTGAGGAAGCTGCAGGAGAAAGGTTGTAAGCCAGCCAAAGTTGGTTCATGAGGTTTAAGGAAGGAAGCCATCTCCTTAACATATGAAGTTCAAGATGACGCAGCAAGTGTTGATAGAGAAGCTGCAGCAGGGTATCCAGAAGATCTAGCTAAGATAATTAATGTAGGTGGCTATATAAACAACAGATTTTCCATGTAGACAAAACACCCTTCTATTGGAAGAAGATGCCATGAGGACTTGCACAGTTAGAGAGGAGAAGTTAATGCCTGGCTTCAAAGCTTCAAAGAACAGGCTGACTCACTTGTTAAAGGCTGATGCAGCTGGTGACTTTAAGTTGAAGCCTGTGCTCATTTACCATTTCCTAAATCCCAGAGCCCTTAAAAATTATGAAGTCCCATTCACAATTGCTACAAAAGAATAAAATACATAAAATACAGTTAACAAGGGAAGTGAAGGACCTCTTCAAAGAGAACTACAAATCACTGCTCAAAGAAATCAGAGAGGACACAAATGGAGAACCATTCCACATTCATTGGACAGGAAGAATCAATATCATGAAAATGACCATACTGCCCCAATGTAGTTTATAGATTAAGTGCTATTCCCATTAAACTACCACTGACATTCTTCACAGAATTAAACTATTTTAAAATTCATATGGAACCACAAAGAGCCCGAATAGCCAAGATAATCCTAAACAAAAAGAACAAAGCTGCAGGCATAATGCTCCCTGACTTCAAACTGTACTACGGAGCTATAGTAACCAGAACAGTATGATGCTGGTACAAGAATAGGCACATAGACCAATGGAATAGAATAGAGAACTCAGAAACAAGACTGCACACCTACACCATTTGATCTTCAACAAACTTGACAAAAACAAGCGATGGTGAAAGGACTTCCTATTTAATAAATGGTGCTGGGAGTGCTGGCTAGCCATGTTTAGAAAAGTGAAACTGGACACCTTCTTTACACCATATAGAAAAATTAACTCAAGATGGATTAAAGCCTTAAATGTTAAACCCAAAACTATAAAAACTCTAGAAGAGGCCGTGCACGGTGGTTCACGCCTGTAATCCCAGCACTTTGGGAGGCCGAGGCGGGCGGATCACAAGGTCAGGAGATTGAGACCATCCTGGCTAACATGGTGAAACCCCGTCTCTACTAAAAATACAAAAAAAAATTAACCGGGCATGGTGGCAGGCGCCTGTAGTCCCAGCTACTCGGGAGGCTGAGGCAGGAGAATGGCGTTAACCCGGGAGGTGGCGGTTGCAGTGAGCCGAGATCGCGCCACTTCTCTCCAGCCTGAGTGACAGAGCGAGACATAGGCACAGACAAAATTTCATGACAAAATGCTGAAAGCATTTGCAACAAAACAAAATTGACAAGTGGGGTCTAATTAAACTAAAGAGCTTTTGCACAGCAAAAGAAACTATCAGAGTGAACAATCTACAGAATGAGAGAACATTTTTGCAATTTATCCATTTGACAAAGGTCTAACATCCAGTCTACAAGAAACTTAAATTTACAAGATTAAAAACAAGGCCAGGCATGGTGGCTCACACTTGTAATTCCAGCACTTTGGGAGGCCAGGGCGGGAGGATTACTTGAGGTCAGGAGTTCGAGACCAGCCTGGCCAACATAGTGAAACCCCTTCACTATTAAAAATACAAAAATTAAGCCGGGCGCGGTGGCTCACGCCTGTAATCCCAGCACTTTGGGAGGCTGAGGCGGGAGG
>NW_016820685.1:13215-16801 GCF_001698545.2 Rhinopithecus bieti | reverse complement strand
AATCACTTGAACCTGGGAGGCGGAGGTTACAGTGAGCCAAGATCTCGCCACTGCACTCCAGCCTGGGCAATAGAGTGAGACTCTGTCTCAAAAAACAAACAAAAAACAACCCCATTAAAAATTGGTCAAAGGACATGAACAGACATATGAAAAAGAGCTCAATATCACTGATCATTAGAGAAATGCAAATCAAAACCACAATGAGATACCATCTAATGCCAGCTAAAATGAGTATTATTAAAAAGTCAAGAAACAACAGATGCTGGCAAGGTTGCAGAGATAAAGGAACACTTTTTTGTAAATTAGTTCAACCATTGTGGAAGATGGTGTGGCAACCTCTCAAAGATCTAGAGGCAGAAATACCATTTGACTGAGCAATCCCATTACTAGGTGTGTACCCCCAAATATGTAAATTATTCTATTATAAATATATATGCATGTGTATGTTCATTGCAGCAATATTCACAATAGCAAAGATATGGAATCAACCCAAATGCCCATCAATGATAGACTGGATAAAGAAAATGTGGTACATATATACCATGGAATACTGTGCAGTCCTAAAAAGGAATGAGATTATGTCCTTTACAGGGACATGGATGGAGCTGGAAGCCATTATCCTCAGGAAAGTAACATAAGAACAGGAAACCAAACACTGCATGTCCTCACTTATATATAAGTGGGAGCTGAATGATGAGAACACATGGACACGTGGTGGGGAACAACATACACTAAGGCTTGTTGTGGGGGATTGGGGGAGGAAGAGCATCAGGAAGAATAATGGATGCTGGGATTAATACCTAGGTGATGGGATGATCTGTGCAGCAAACCACCATGGCACACATTTACCTATGTAACAAACATGGACATCCTGCACATGTACTCCTGAACTTAAAATACAAACTGAAGAGGAAAAAAAAAAAAAAAAAAAGAAAACCCTCAAGGTGATGGTACTAGGAGGTAGGGTCTTTGGGAGGTGATTGGGGCAGAGGGGTGGAGCCCTCACAAATGGGATTAGTGCCTTTATAAAAGAGGCTGTGGGGAGACTGCTTTCCCCTTCTGCCATGCGAGGATGCAACAGGAAGGTGCCACCTTTAATGCAGAGAGTAGCCCTCATCAGACACTGGAAAAAAAAGAAAAACCTGCTGGAAAGGATTCACTACTCTAGAAGCCATTAAGAGCACTTTTGATTCATGAGACAAGGTCAAATATCAATATTAACAGGAATTTGGAAGAAGTTGATTCCAACCCTCATAGATGACTTTGAGAGGTTCAAGACTTCAGTGGATGAAGTATTTGCAGATATGGTGGAGATAGCAAGAGAACTAGAAGTGGAGCCTGAAGATGTGACCGAATTGCTGGACTCTCATGATAAAACTTAAATGCAGAGTTGCTTCTTATGAATGAGCAAAGAAAGTGGTTTCTTGATATGGAACCTACTCCTGCTAAAGATGTTGTAAACAATTGTTTAAATGACCACAAAGGATTTAGAATATTACATAAACTTACTTGATAAAGCAGTGGCAGGGTTTGAGAAGATTGACTCCAATTTTGAAAGAAGTTCTTCTGTGGGTGAAATGCTATCAAACAACATTGCATAAATTTTGTGTGTGTATGTGTGTGTGTGTGTGTGTGTGTGTGAAAAGAGCTAATCAATGCAGCAAAGCAAATTTGATTGTTGTCTTTTGTTGTTATTGTTGTTGAGACAGGATCTTGCTGTCTGTCACCCAGGCTGTAAAGCAGTGGTGCAATCATCGCTCACTGTAATCTCAAACTCCTGGAATCAAGCAGTCCTCCTGCCTCAGCCTCCCAAGTAGCTAGGACTACAGGTACATACCACCAAACCCAGCTATGTAAATTTTTTTTCTTTTTTTTAATAGACATAGGGTCTCACTATGTTGCTTAGGCTGGTCTCAAACTCCTAGTCTCAAAATAACCCTCCCACCTTGGCCTCCCAAAGTTCTGGTATTACAGGCATGAGCCACCACGCCTGGCTCATTGTCGTCTTGTTTTATGAAATTGCCACAGCCACCCAACCTTCAGCAGCCACCATTCTGATCAGTCAGCAGCCATCAACATTGAGGCAAAACTCTCTACCAGCAAAAAGATTATTACTTGCTGAAGGCCTAGATGATCATTAGCACTTTTTAGCAATAACGCATTTTTAAAAATAAAAGTACATACATTGTTTTTTTCAGACATAATGCTATGTACATTGAATTAGACTATGTATAATATAAATACAACTTCATATACACTGGGTGGCTCATATTATTGCAATTGTGTGGCTCATATTATTGTAATATCAGTTTTATTGAGGTGGTGTGTAACTGAACCGGCACTGTCTCCAAAGTTATGCCCGTGTATATGTTGCAAATATCTTTTCTTACTCTGAGGGTTGACTTTTTGCTCTTTCTGTATTGCCTTTTATAAGTAGAAGTTCTAAAATTAATTTTGTCAGTCTTTTTCTTCATAATGAGTGGTTTTGTGTTCATTTAGGAAATCCTTCCCTAGTTCAAGGTCAAGAAGAAACCATTCTGTGTGTATTCTATTCTCACATCCATTGTGTTTTATTTTTCCATATGCTGTGAAAGAGGGGTCTAATTTCATTTTTTCATTATGCAGTATTATTTATTGGAAAGTCCATTCCGTCTCCACTGCTGTGCAATGACATCTCTGTCATAAATCAAATTTCACACAAGTCTGTTTCTGAGCTGTTTGTGAGTTGTCTTTCTGTGTATATTCATCTATTTCCCTATGCATGTGCCAATACAACATTGTCTTACTCACTATAGCTTTGTAATATATCTTGATGTCTAGTAACGCACATCTTTCTCTTTGTTCTTTGTCTTCAAGTGTTTTGTTATAGTCTGAATTGTGTCTCCCCCAAAAACATATGTTGAAGTTTTCATATCTCAGTATGTGACCTTATTTGGAAATAAAGTAATTGCAGATAATGTCCTCATTAGTTAAAATGAGGACATGTTGGAGTAGGGTGGGCCCCTAATCCAGCACAAATGATGTCCTTGTACGATGAGGGCTATGTGATGACAGAAACACACAAGGAGAATGCTATGCGACGATGAAGGCAGGTTGGAGTTACGCAGCTGCAAGCCAAGGAAAATTAAAGACTGCCAGGAAACCACCAGAAGCTGAGAAAAAACAAGGAAGGATTCTCTGTACAGGCTTCAGGGGAAGCATCAACCAGGAAATACCTCAATTTTGAACTTGTAGCCATCAGAACTGTGAGACAATAAACTTCTTTTTGAAGCCAGTACCACTTGGTTGTGGTGTTCTTTGTTATAGCATCTCTAGAAAACTAATACAAGTGCCTTGATTGTTTTGGCGTTTTGCATTTCTATATTAATTTTAAAAGCAGTTTGTCAAATTCCATAAAAACTTATGATTTTGATAAGATTGCATTGAATTTATGCATAAATTGTGGGAGAAATGCCATATTTTTAATATTGACTGTTCCAATCCTTGGACAGTCTCCTCTATATTACTTTTCTTTAAGGTCTCTCAACAAGGTTTTATAATTTTCTCTATAAAGGTCTTAAACATCTTTATTAGATTTATTCCTAAG
>NW_016820685.1:0-11291 GCF_001698545.2 Rhinopithecus bieti | reverse complement strand
AAAAAAAAAAAAAAAAAAAAAAAAAAATCAGAAAAAAGAAATGAGATGTGGCAACTCAACCAGTAAGTAAGGTGAATTCCTCCTTCTTCCAGCTTTTATTCTACTCAGGCCCTCAGTGGATTGGATGATACTCAACCATGTTGCGGAAGACAATCTGTTTGTTCAGATGCTAATCTCATCCAAAAACACATTTACAGACACATCTAGAGACAATGTTTAATCCACGCACTCCATGACCCACCCAAATTAACACATAAAATTAACCATCATAGCTCATAAGTGAGGTTGGCCTGTAATTTTCTTTTCTTTATAATATCATTGTTAGGTTTTGGTATCACAATTATGCTAGCCATATGAAATGAGTTGGACAATATTTTCTATTTTTCTATTCTCTGGAAGAGGTGGTATATATTGGGAATTATTAATTCTTTGTGTGTTTGTTAAAACTCACCAGTAAAATCATCTGGACCTGGAGTTTTCTTTGTGGGCACACTGTGACTACTGATTTAACTTCTTTACTGTTTATAGGATTCAATATTTTCTATTTCTTCTGATGTCAGTTTTACATATGATATTCCTCTAGGTTTTTATAAAATTTCATCTAAAATTTAAAATTTATTGACAAAAATCTGTCAATAATATGCTCTTATTATTTGTTTAATGTGTGTAGCATAAGTAGCGGTTCCCTTCTTTACCTTTGATATTTGTTATTCATTCCTTTTTTATTTTTTCCTGATCAGTTTCACCAAAGGTTTGTCAATTTTGTTAGTTTTTCTTGAAGAAAGACCTTTTGACTTTATTGGCTTTTGTCCATTGTTTTTTATTTAATTTCTATCTACTCTGTCCTTATTATTTATTTCCTTCTTTTCTTCAGTTTTCTTTTTCTTATTTCTAGAGACACATGCTTAGCTTACTAATTTTTAGTCCTTATAATTTCCTGACATACTCAGTTTAAGTTATATGTTTCCCTCTAAGTATTCTTTTAGTTGTATCTTAAAGTTCTGGTATTCAAGTTTGTACATTATCATTCAATTTAAATTATTTTCTAATTTCTCTCATTATTTGTTTTCTTTGGCCCATTTCATTATTTCTCAAAAAAATGGCAATTTTTGTAGTTATCTTTCCAAAATGTATAGTGGTCACAGAATATTCTTTGTGTGATTTTAGTCCTTTGAAATTTGTTAAGACTTGCTTTATGGTCCAGTATATGGGAACTTTTTGTAAATATTTCTTGTGTACATCTACATTTGGAGTCAGTGTTCTATGTATGTCTGGTACATCTAGTAAGTCAGTTTGTTAATTGTGTTGTTCACATCTTTTGTCCTCATTTTTCTATGTTTGTCTTACATAAATTGGGGAAGAAATGTAATCTTTTTAATGTTAATATTAAATGTCTTTTTTTGTTGTTTTGAGACAGAGTCTTGCTCTGTTGCCCAGGCTGGAATGCTGTGTGGTGATCTCAGCTCACTGCAACCTCCTCCTCCCAGGTTCAAGCAATTCTTCTGCCTCAGTCTCCCGAGTAGCTGGGACTACAGGCACATGCCACCATGCCTGGCTAATTTTTGTATTTTTAGTGGAGATGGGGTTTCGCCATGTTAGCCAGGCTAATCTTGAACTTCTGACTTGAAGTGATTCACCCACCTCGGCCTCCCAAAGTGCTGGGATTACAGGTGTGAGTCACCGTGCCCAGCCAATGTTAAATGGCTTAATATTGATAATAAATGTTCTGTCATTTACTGAGAGAGGTATGCTAAATCTCCTAGTATGATTGTGGGTTCCTTTATTTATCTTTGTAGATCAGTTTTTGCTTCACATATTTTGAGGCCATGTTAGGTGTGTACAAATTTAAAATTTTATCTTCCTGGTCAATTGAAATTTTATCATTAGGAAGCCTCTTTATTTAAATTTTTTTTTTTTTTTTTTTTTTTAAGATGGAGTTTTGCCTTGTCACCCAGGCTGGAATGCAATGGCATGATCTCGCCTCACTGTAACCTCTGCCTTTTGGGTTCAAGCGATTCTCTTGCCTTAGCCTCCCAAGTAGCTGGGATTATAGGCACCCACCACCATGCCCAGCTAATTTTTTGTATTTTTAGTAGAGAGAGGGTTTCACCATGTTGACCAGGCTGGTCTTGAACCCCTGACCTCAGGTGATCCATCTGTCTCGGCCTCCCAAAGTGCTGGGATTACAGGCATGAGCCACAGTACCCGGACACTTTTTTTCCTTAAAGTTGATTTTGTGTGATATTAACATAAGCGCACACAGCTTTTTTATGGTTATTTGCATGGTTTATGATTTTTGCATCTTTTAATTTTCAATTTCTCAATGTCATTTTAGAAATCCAGGTTAAAAATCTTTGTTTCTAACACTGGAACATCTAGTCTATTTACATTGAAGGTAAACATTGACATATTTTTATTTAATTATTTTATTTTATTTTATTTATGTTTGACATGTCATTTTTTTCTCTCCTTGTTTGCTTTTTTTCCGGATTGGCAATATTTTTTAAAATCATTAACTTTGTAGTTATATACTTCAGTTTTATTCTTTTAGTAATTATACTATACATTATAACATGCCTAATTTACTTATCAAAATCTAAGGTTAATAAAAACTTTGCCCTTCCTCCAGGTAATAAAGGCAATTTATTAGTAGTATTTCATTTCCCCTATGGCTGACTTTATTTTTTCCTCCATTTTAACTTTTTGAGTTACTTCAACATCATTACTTCACAGAATCATTGAAATGGACAGGCAATTTATTAATAGGGAAGACATGATAAATTTAACATTGTTAGATAATTTCCAAACCAGTTTTAACTGGAAATTCAAAATTTACTTACATGTGTCTTCCATTGAGTTTTGGAGCTGCTAAGGAACACTGAACTCATTGTATAAGTTCTTATATTTAGACTTCTAAATATTTTAAATATAAATAGGTATTTTAAGGGTAGATTTTTTACTTGAGCATAAATTTGGCCCACTTATTCTATGTAGCACTTGGTGGGTGCTTTTAATCTGAAGGCTACTGTATTTTTTCTATTTTGGGAAAGTTTATGCCATTTCTTCAATGTTATTTTCTGGTGCTTCCATTATATATATGTTGGAGATGCCCAGTGGATCTTCCATATTTTCTATAATGTGTTTGCATCTCTTTATTCCACCAAAATGGGTTTTGGGTAAATTCCCAGTACTCTTTCAATATATCAATTCTGGATTCCATTATCTCAATTATTAAGGTTTTTGAAAACTTAAACTCTAATTTTTCATTTCCAGGATTTCTCACTGTATCAGTCGGTTCTCACATTGCTACAAAGAAATACCTGAGACTGGGGAATTTATAAAGAAAAAAGGTTTAATTGGCTCATGGTTCTCCAGGCTGTGCAGGAAGCATAGCAGTTGCTTCTGGGAGCCCTCAGGGAACGTTTTTTTTTTTTTTTGGAATGGAGTCTCGCTCTGTCGCCCAGGCTGAAGTGCAGTGGCCGGATCTCAGCTCACTGCAAGCTCCGCCTCCCGGGTTTACGCCATTCTCCTGCCTCAGCCTCCCGAGTAGCTGGGACTATAGGTGCTCACCACCTTGCCTGGCTAGTTTTTTGTATTTTTTTAGTAGAGACGGGGTTTCACCGTGTTAGCCAGGATGGTCTTGATTGCCTGACCTCGTGATCCGCCCGTCTCGGCCTCCCAAAGTGCTGGGATTACAGGCTTGAGCCACCGTGCCCGGCCCCTCAGGGAGCTTTTACTCATAGTGGAAGACAAAGAGGGAGAAGGTGCATCTTACATGGCCGGAACAGGAACAAGAGAGAGAGAGAGGAGTTGGGGGAGGTGTCACACACTTTTAAACAACCAGATCTCATGAAAACTCACCATCATGAGGACAGTACCAACGGGTATGGTACTGAATCATTCATGAGAAACTACCCCCATGATCTAATCACCTCCCACCAGGCCCCACCTCCAACACTAGGGATTACAATTCAACATGAAATTTGATGTAGATGCAGACCCAAACTAAATCAGTAACTTTTTTTCTTTCTTTTCTTTCTTTTTTTTTTTTTTTTTGAGACAGAGTCTTGCTCTGTTGCCCAGGCTAGAGTGCAATGGCCTGATCTCAGCTCACTGCAACCTCTCTCTCCTGGGTTCAAGCCATTCTTCTGCCTCAGCCTCCCCAGTACCTGGAACTACAGGCACGCACCATCACACCTGGCTAATTTTTGTATTTTTAGTAGAGACGGAGTTTCACCATATTGGCTAGGCTGGTCTCGAGCTCCTGACCTCGTGATCCACCAGCCTCAGTCTCCCAAAATGCTGGGATTACAGGCATGAGCCACTGCACCCGGCCAGTAATTTTTTAAAAGGGCAATTTTATTGGAAAAGTTTCAGGTTCACTGCAACATTAAGAGGAAGGTACAGAAATATAGCTTTTTCCACCTTCCTTTCCATTTTCTCTCTCTCTTTTTTTTTTTTGGATAGAGTCTTACTATGTTGCACAGGTTGGAGTGCAGTGGTGTGATCCTGGCTCACTGCAACCTCCACTTCCTGGGTTCAAGTGATTCTCCTGCATCAGCCTTCTGAGTAGCTGGGATTACAGGCATGTGCCACCATGCCCAGCTAATTTTTGTATTTTTAGTAGAGATAGCGTTTCACCAAATTGGCCAGGCTGGTCTGAAACTCCTGACCTTAGGCAATCTGCCCACTTCGGCCTCCCAAAGTGCTGGGATCCACCCTAGTCTCTTATTTCAAGCAGTGTGACTGGATTTCATCTTCTACCTCACATTGGATGCATAGTCTTGATTTCCCTTAAGGGTGTAAATTCCTGTCTGCCTTTGCCTACTGCATCCACCAGTTTATTGCTCTGTGTTTCTGTTAGAATTCTCTTCTGTTGCAACCTAAATTTCATAAGAGCAGGAACTTTATTCTCTTCAGCTCAGCATCCTTTGTGTAGAACAATGTCTGTCACATTGTTGCTGTATAAAAGCTTGTTAAGTAAATTAATGAATGAATATTTGGTTTCTGACCCACAAAATGTTTGTCTTTTGTAAGTTTGGCTGCAATTATTTTTTTTCAAATTTCTATTTTATCTTTCATTGCTGTAAACTTATTTGGGGTGGGGAGTGGCCCAAAACATGAATTTATGACATTATCTTGATCTGAAGTTGAGGCTAAATGTATATATATATTAATACAGTTAGCTTTTTGCCTAAGAGGAATGGATCACATGTGCTGCATTATCAGTCCTTATCTCACACAACCTTCAAATGCTTAAAGTTTTTAAGAATTTGAGCTTCACAAACTCGAAGTAATTTCCTAAGCACATCTTGATTTAATTTTCCTCCATACTCTAATGGTGAATAGCATTAGAATTTTCATATTATATTTAACTTGATGGAAACCTGCCAAAAGTAGTCATCAAACATAGCTTGTCTAATTAGCCTTTTTCTGTATGATTGTAATTGTGAAAGGGCAGAAAGTACTGCAGGATATAGCATGCCCAGAGAATTAATTGGAAGCATACCCCAAAGAAGATTTGGCATATGTGTTAGTTTTCTCTTGCTGCTGTAACAAATTGCCACAAATTTAACAGCTTAAAACAATATCCATTTGTTTTCTCACAGATCTGTAGAACAGAAGTCTGGCATGGCATGGCATGGCATGGCATGGCATGTATTCTTTGCTCAGGATCTCACAAAGCCAAAATCAAGGTGTTGGTAGGGCTGCATTCCTTTTTGGTGGCTATTGGGAAGAACCTATATCCAAGCTGTATCCAAGGTATTAATCATGCCTTTTTATTTCTGTATTTCTGATGCTTTGACATCTGGGACTTTGCTGGCACTCCCGTGCCTGTACCTCCCAGGGCTAGCCAATTCCTAGAGATAGTAGATGACTTGCCTTTGAGTGTACCTTTCATATGCAAATTAGCAAACCCACCCGAACCACTTCATTTATCAGATTCACATTCAGGACCCTTTTCCACTTGCTCAGTTATCCCAGGGCCTAGGTACCAGGCACGTGGGGAAAACATCTGTTCTCCAGAACCCAGTGTAATTTTTCTAACTAGCCAGTTCTAAACCTGCATACTCCGCCTCACCCATTTCTTCCTATGGAAACCACAATTAGGGTTCTTGTGTCCTGACCAACCCTGGTGCTTCCCTGTGTGGTGTGACGTGCCCCCTCCTTTTGGCAGCTGTAACAAACTGTCTTTTCAATGGCAACTGTCTTCTGATCTTTTGGCCCACCATATCTGAATAATAATAGGACTTACATTTTAAAGCACAAACTTACTCAGGTTGTTGGCAGAGTTAGTTCCTTCTCATGCCTCCTACACAGCCCCCTTCACCTTTGAGCCCACAACAGCACATTACATCTTTCTCATACTTTCAATTCCTTTGACTTCCTTTTCTATTACATCTCTCTGACTTCCTCTCCTGCTTTTAAGGGTAAATGTGATTATTTGGGGTCCCCTTGGATAATCCAGAGTAATTTACCTATTTTAGGGTTAGCCGATTAGAAACATTCATTAGATCATTAACATCCTTTTACCATGTAATGAACCATAACTGTAGGAGTAATCCCAGGGGCAAAGACCATGCAGGCCAAAATTTTGCATACCACAACATTTTAGAAGTTAAATAAGAAAAGAAAAGCTGGCTTCAAAATTTGGGAAGATATTATTAGAAGTTGTAATTTTTTTATCTGTTCACATTACTGGCTGCAGGCTTTATTTGTTTATTTATTTAAGAGACAGGGTCTCACTGCTTTGCCCAGGCCAGTCTCGAACTCCTGGGCACAAGCAATACTCTGAGTAGCTGGGACTGCACGTGTGTGCCATTGTGACTGGCTTACTGGCTACAGTCTTCAAGTTTCTGTGTTAAGAATTTCTATATTAAGATGGCTTTAGAATGGTATGACTGAAATAATTTCCTCTGTGAGAAATGGATCAGTTAAGTATGAGTCTAATTTTGCTTCTATTATGCATCAGGCCAAGATACTAAGCTTGCTTGACCCTTAGACTGTGTTCTCCTCTATTTGAAATTCCTAATATTTCTCTAAGGGGAAAGCTTAGGTGTTTTTGTGTTCTGCCACGCATAATTACCCCCATAGGACTCCTTAATACTCATCGTATTTTCCATCATAGTAACTTTATATTGACTTCATCTGCTTATATGCTTATTGGGGAAAAGTTCCGAGGCATAATTATACATTGATAGTTTAAAAAGTCTGACTTACATTGCTTGGTACCTGAACACAATTAAAAATACCTTATTTGCTGCAATTAATACAGGACCAAATAATGCAAATGTAAAACATCTCAAAGACAAACATTTTCCAGGATCATTTTGTCCCATTACCTAGGTGCTTTCTGAAATGTTTGCAAGTGTGTTCTTCTTGTCCTACAAGTGCTTAGTCCCTCAATTCCTCTAACCCTGTTTTCCTATGCCCTTTTCTGTTCCTTTGTCATTTAAAAATTTTTCTTATGTTTGCTCCTTGCTTTTTCCCTTCTCCATTTTATATTTATTTCTCTGTGTGCATGTCCTAATCTTGCTTTACGGATTTCCTCATTATATGATTTCATCACTCACTTTGTTTTTCCTTGTTTTTCAATTTCCTTGGATTGCTGTTTCCTTTTTCTTTTCATTGTGTTTTTTCCAACAAGCATTGTTGCCTCATATCATTTGCTCCTCAAACACAGCATTTTCTTCCAAAACAGATCTATACAATTTTTTGGCAAATAAACCTATAGTACACGCTGAAGTCTACTGATAGGAGAGGAAAAAGTAGTAATATTAGTGATAGTAATTGGCAATGTGAAGTTGGGTTTAGATAAAAGGTCTTCCTCACCCTATTCCCAGTTAACTCAAATTTTAGCCTTAGTTTTCTATCTTCAGAATATTACGGATTAGAATAACACAATAAGGACAGATAACCACCTGAAGGTTAAGTGTTTTTCAATTTCTTGCCCAAACAGGAGGGCATGGCAGTCTTACGTGTTGGCTTAGGTTCAGAGGCATGCTTCTCATGTTTTTCATGCCTTTATAAAAGAAGTTCAGAGTTGCTCCAGCCCTAACATCTCATATGCCAAGAGGTCTGAATTTATCCCTGTAGGGTACGCTGTGGTTAGTACACTGTTTGCTTAATGAGTCTCTGTTTGGGGATAAAGCTTGACTCTGAGCTCCTTCAAATATGAACTGTCATTATTTTCTCAATGTAAGTTACATTGACCGTAGCCTTGCCATTTGCTTGGTATGCTGCTCTGGGGCTGCTTTAACTCATGAAAGATTGGTGAAGTTTTCATTTGGCCATGGTAGTTTCAACAAAACCAGAGTTGGCTTTTGCAAAATCATTTTGCTTTTAAGGCCTGGCCTTTGAAAACTGTTAGGATCTTTTGCAAGGCTTTTAAGAAAAATACTTTGTGAGAGTCAAGTCCAGTTTTGTTTTGTTTTTAAGCTGCCACTATCATGGGAAATCTGGGCAGAGGAATCAGTTCCCCCTGTTCTCAGAGTTTAAGCAATGCCATACAAGACGCAGATGGGTAGCATTTTGCCTGTTAGGATATTTCCACTACTTTTTCTCCTGCTACAATTATTAAACAAACAAACAAACAAACAAAAAACCCAACAGCAAGTGATTCAGGTCTCCTTTTTTTGTTTGTTTCTTGGTTGTTCAGGGCTTCTCTTCCTGTGTACTGATATGACACAAGGAGGCTCCCATAAATGCAATGTTTAAGAGATATTTTACTCTATGAGATACATAGTATCATACTGTCTATGCTAGGCTAAAGATCAGGATCGCTAACTTGACGTAGAGTTTATATTCAGATTTCCTTTCTCACTCTCTCTCTCTCTCTCTCTCTCTCTCTCTCCTTCCTTCCTTCCTTCCTTCCTTCCTTCCTTCCTTCCTTCCTTCCTTCCTTCCTTCCTTCCTTCCCTCCCTCCCTCCCTCCCTCCTTACTTCCTTACTTCCTTCCTCTCTCTCGCTCTTTCTCTCTCTCTTCGTCCCTTTCTTCCTGTCTTTCCTTTCTTCTCGCTCTGTCACCCAGGCTGGAGTGCAGTAGCACCATCACAGTTCACTACCGCCTTGACCTCCTGGGTTCAGTTGATCCATCTGCCTCACCCCCTGAGTAGCTTGGACTACAGGCATGCAACACTATGCATGGCTAATTTTTATATTTTTTTGTAGAATAGGGTTTCACCATGTTGCCCAGGCTGGTCTTGAACTCCTGGGGTCAAGCAGCCTGCCTGCCTCAGCCTCCCAAAGTGCAGAGATTACAGGCATGAGCCACCATGCCCAGCCTCCCTTCATACTCTAAAACTTACAGTACATTGAGGTACTAAAGATTTACATACACACCCCCGCCCCCCAACACACACATCTTCCACCGTGTTAAAAGAAAAAAAAAATGTGACAGGAAAGATTTAAGCCCAAAATAAAGTAGAATTTATTTTCTTTCCTTTTCTTTCATTCCTTCCTTCCTTCCTTTCTTTTTTTAAAGACAGGTCTCTCTCTATTACACAGGTTTGACTGCTGTGGCATGGTCACAGCTCACCGACCTCCTGGGCTCAAGAGATTCTCTCATCTCAGCCTCCTGAGTAGCTGGGACTACAGGCACGTGCCACTGTGCCTGGCTAGTTTTAAATTTTTTTTTTTTTTTTTGTAGAGATGGAGTCCTCTTATTTGTCCTCCTTGTCCTCAATTCTTTCAAAACAATTCTTAGCTTGGAGACAGTACTAAGGCAGGATGCAGGCCACATTTGGCTCAGGGACCAATAGATTTCTAACTCCTGGGCTATATCATAGTTGTTTCTTTTTTAAATACTTCATTATTAATGGAAAGTTAGATTGTTCACATTTTTCACTGTTTCAAGAAATGCTGTGGTTAAAATCTGACTACTTGTGTTTTTGTGGATATATGCTGTATTAGTCCGTTTTCATGCTGCTGATAAAGACATACCTGAGACTCAGTAATTTACAAAAGAAACAGGTTTAGTGGACTTACATTTCCACGTGGCTGGGGAGGCCTCACAATCATGGCAAAAGACCAGGAGGAGCAACTCACATCTTATGTGGATGGCGGCAGGCAAAGAGAGAGCTTGTGCAGGGAAACTCCTGGTTTTAAAACCATCAGATCTCTTGAGACTCATTCACTATCATGAGAACAGCACAGGAAAGACCCACCCCTATAATCCAGTCACCTCCCACCAGGCTCCTCCCATGACATGTGGGAACTGTGGGAGTTACAATTCAAGATGAGATTTGGGTGGGGACACAGCCAAACTATGTCATATGCTAATAAAGTCCTAGAAGTGTAATCAATGGTTAAAGGGTTTTGTATTTATATTGAGATGGATATTGCCAAATTAACCTTTGCAAAGTTTGTACCATTTATATGTCCACAGATAAGAGTGTGAGAGTGCTATTCCCTACGCCCTTGTAAAAACTTGATATTATCAAACTTTTGAATTTCCACCTATCTGATGAATAAAAAATAGTACTTCACTTGAAAAAATTGTATTTTCCTCATTCTTAGCAATGTCAGGAATCTTTTCATGTGTTTATCTGGCATTTAAATGTATTTCCTGTGAATTTCCTGTTCCTTAGTTTTTTGTTCTTTTCCTGTTAACTTGGAGAGCTCTCATTAATTCTTTCTTTATTTTACATGCTGTAAAACTTCCAAGTCTGTCAGTTGTCTTTTAACCCTGCTTAGAAATTTCATACTTTTATTTTATACAAATGAATAATCATTTACTTTGTGACTTGTGGGGATGTTGTGTCTTGCTTTGGATGTTTCCATTATCAAACTAAAAGTATGTATTTATGATAGGACATTTGACTAAATTCCTATCAGGATTTGATGTAAGGAAAACATTGGTTTCTCTCAAACAACTTCTATGCTTTTTTTGTCTTGACTGGGGATAAGCTGGGTACTATGAAAAGCTAGCTCCCAAATCAAAATCTATGGCAGAGAAGTATGACATCAGGAGACCCTAAATATGAAGGGGTCAGCTTTGAGAATTTGAGTTTGTGACAAACTTGATCAGCAGTAGAAGGGTGTTGTTGGGAAGCAAGGCCTGGAAATAGGGATGGATGCATGAAATCTAGGACAGTCTGTGTAATGCCCAGACCCGCGATGACCCAAAAGCAACCACCAGAGTCCAGAGACAAAGCCAAGCGGCAGGGATCGCTTTATTTCGAGTTCAAACTCAGATCTCTCCGGCTAGGCATCAGATCCTAGGGAGAGACCTCGAGCTCAGTGCTCAGCCGTCTTTTATAGTCAGACACAAACAAGTTACAGCAAGTTAC
>NW_016820684.1:5312-8393 GCF_001698545.2 Rhinopithecus bieti | reverse complement strand
AGATGGAGTCTCAGTCACCCAGGCTAGAGTCCAGTGGCGCAATCTTGGCTCACTGTAACCAGTGAGCTCATTGAACTCCCGGGTTCAAGCGATTCTCCTGCCTCAGTCTCCTGAGTAGCTGGGATTACAGGCATGTGCCACCACGCCTGGCTAATTTTTGTATTTTTAGTAGAGGCGGGGCTTCACCATGTTGGTCAGGCTGGTCTCGAACTCCTGACCTCGTGATTCACCCGCCTTGGCTTCCCAAAGTGTTGGGATTACAGGCATGAGCCACCGCGCCCAGCCCAGGTATGGTTACATTCTTAGGAGAAAAAACAATTATTCCTTTTGGTGGTTCCAGATCTTAGGCAGATAAAGGACTTTACTGTGATTTGGGAGAGATGGTAGGTGGGGGTCAGGGAGAAGATCAGAGAGGCCTGGAGGCTGCTGGTTCAGTTAAGCATGTCAAAGCACCATATTCGAGGGTATTGGCTTCTGAACCCCAACACTGTCCACTGCTATGTTTCCCAATGACTATTTTTTGAGACAAAAACACTTTATGCTCTGATATCTGAAGATTGTATTCCCAGAATTATGATCAACACTCTCAAGCCCTTCAAAACAGTGGCGAATGAGCCTCCATGCTGAGCTACCACAATAACATCAGATTCAAATTGTTGCCCAACCAGAGCAGAACCAGTTCCAGAATATCCTCCTACATGAGCCCAAACTTGTGGTCAAACAGGTTGTCTGGATTCTGGTCTGGAGATCTAGCCATGCCCAAGAGGAAGCAAAAAGAAACCAGATAAATTTAAATTAAGGAAGAAGAGCTATTTCTAAGTGCTTGGCTTGAAAGCAAACAATTTTTTTTTTTTTTTTTTTTTTTTTTTTTATCTTTGAGATGGAGTTTTGCTTTGTCTCCCAGGCTGGAGTGCAATGGCGTGATCTCTGCTCATTGCAACCTCCACCTCCCGGGTTCAAGCAATTCTCCTGCCTCAGCCTCCTGAGTACCTGGAATTTTTTATAGGCATGTGCCACCATGCCCAAGTAATTTTGTATTTTTAGTAGAGACAGGGTTTCACCATGCTGGCCAGGTACGTCTTTAACTCCTGACCTTGGGTGATCCACCCTCCT
The DNA here is from genome assembly GCF_001698545.2 of Rhinopithecus bieti. Taxonomy (NCBI): domain Eukaryota; kingdom Metazoa; phylum Chordata; class Mammalia; order Primates; family Cercopithecidae; genus Rhinopithecus; species Rhinopithecus bieti. Next base: position 7,280 of record NW_016820684.1, on the reverse strand, counting down.
TGGCCTCCCAAAGTGCTGGGATTACAGGCATGAGCCACCATGCTCTGTCAACTGCAGTAAGCTATGATTGTGCCATTATACTCCAGCCTGGGTGACAGAGGAAGACTCTGTCTCTTTAAGAAAAAAAAAAAAATGGCCAGGAGCAGTGGCTCATGCCTGTAATCCCAGCACTTTGGAAGGCCAAGGCGGATGAATCATGAGGTCAGGAGTTCGAGATGAGCCTGACCAACATGGAGAAACCCCATCTCTACTAAAAATACAAAAATTAGCCAGGCATGGTGGTGTGTGCCTGTAATCCCAGCTACTCAGGAGACTGATGCAGGAGAATCGCTTGAACCCGGGAGGCGGAGGTTGCAGTGAGCCGAGATCGCACCACTGCACTCCAGTGTGGGCAATAGAAGGAGACTCTGTCTCAAACAAAACAAAACAGAAACAAACAAAATGGTTTTGGGTTGAAGATACATCATTTATAGTGATTTTAGTTTTGTAGACATTTATTAATTCATAAAAATGCTTAAATAATGTCTACTAAGTACAAGCTGACATGCTGGGTCATGAGTAAAACCCGCTTCCTGCCTTTAAGGATGTAAAGATGGGTTTAAAACTACATGCTTAAGTGAAATTCTTTATTCAGGGGCCTCTTTGTTCCTGTTATCTATGGCTGTGCAACAGGCTACTCCAAAACAATGTCACTTAAAATAACACTTTGTTATGTTTTTTGGGGTTGGTTGGGTTTAGTTTAGCAGTTCTTGCTTGGTGTCTTTCTTGTAGTTACAGTCATATGCCAACTGGAACTGCAGTCATCTGAAGACTCAACTAGATTAGACATCTAAGATGGCTCTTTCACCTGTCTGGTAGTTGATGCTGACTGTTGGTTAAGAGCACAGCTGAGGCTGCCACCCAGGGCACCCACCTACTTGTGGCTTCCCTGTGTGGCCTGGGCTTCTCAAAACATGAAGGTTGAATTCTCAGAGGAAGCAGCCCAGAAGCAAGAGTTTCCAAGAGGCAGGAGCAAAAAGCTGCCAGGCCAGTAAAGGACTATGCCTGAACTTCTCCAGTGTTACTTTTGCCATATTCTATTTGTCAGAGCAGTCACAGGGCCTTTGCAGATTCAAGGGGATAAAAAAAAAATAGACTCCACCTCTTGGAAAGGGAGTGACATGGTTGCATTGCACAAAAGCCTGTGGAGTGGGAAATATCACTGCTGCCATCTTGGGAAAGCACAATCCACCTTATTGACATAGTGATCATACTTGGGCAGAATCATATAGGAAGTATGAAGGGAATGCAAAGGAATAAAATATGTGACTCTTGCTTTTGGGGTGGTTGTGGCAATGCTAAGCTTATGCCTGAGAAGATGAGTTAAGTTACTTCTGGAACAACATACCAGTAAGTATGAACAAATACACAGGTTTCTACCACTCAATAGCAGAGAAATTCTTTTGAAAAGCAGAAACTTTTCTGCGTGGTGTGAAAACTCAAATGGGGAGGCTATTTTGTATTATTATTCTTTTCTTTTCTTTCTTTCTTTTTTTTTTTTGAGACGGAGTCTCGCTGTGTTGCCCAGACTGGAGTGCAGTGGCATGACCTTGGCTCACTGCAACCTCTGCCTCCTGGGTTCAAGCAATTCTCCCATCTCAGCCTCCCGAGTAGCTGGGATTACAGGCATGCGCCACCATGCCTGACTTTTTTTGGTATTTTTAGTAGAGATGGGGTTTCACCATGTTGACCAGGCTGGTCTCAAATTCCTGACCTCAGGAGATCTGCCCACTTCAGTATTTTGTATTATTTAAAGAGGAAAATGTGTAATTGCTTACACATTAACCCAAAACTTTCTATGTCATACATAAAACACCATAAAGTACTTATATATAAGTGACAACTAATTATATCAAGGTATAAAATGCTTAAAATATTTCCTTCCAGATCACCAAATAATTAATGTCTTTTTTTTTTTTTTTTTTTTTT
>NW_016820684.1:0-2423 GCF_001698545.2 Rhinopithecus bieti | reverse complement strand
TGGCGGGCGCCTGTAGTCCCAGCTACTCGGGAGGCTGAGGCAGGAGAATGGCGTGAACCCGGGAGGCGGAGCTTGCAGTGAGCTGAGATCCGGCCACTGCACTCCAGCCTGGGCAACAGAGCAAGACTCCGTCTCAAAAAAAAAAAAGAAAGAAAGAAAGTAGAGGGGTGAAAAACAGCTACTCCACAGAGAGAGTAGGATGTTCCCGAAAGTAAGAGGAGGAATGCATCCACCCTGGGTACAATGCTTGTATATATGGGGAGATGTGCTCTGCTACAATGGTTTGTGATAAAATATTAATTTTCTTAATTACTGTATTTTGCAAGAATTGATATTATCTTTAAAGCAAAATTAGGAATGCCTTTGTCCTCCAGATATCGGGATATCTGGACACTTCCAACTCTGGGTCTGTTTTAGTAAACATTATTAATTTGTTCCCTTAACCGTAAACATCTAAAGGCTAGGAATACGTAACTTTCTGGAACTGCAGCCCAGCAAGTCTCAGCCTCATTTTCCTAGCCCTCACTCAAAATAGAGTCACTCTTGTTTGAACACCTCTGACAGTAGGGCTACAGCTTGGTTTTATACATTTTAGGGAGACATAAGACATTAATCAATACATGTAAGATGTACATTGCTTCAGTCCGGAGAGGTGGGACAACTGAAAGGGGTGGGTGGAGTGACTTCTAGGTCATAGGTAGATTCAAAGATTTTTTTGATTGGTAATTGGTAGAAAGAGTTCATCTTAAAAGACCTGGAATCCATAAAAGTGGTGTAAGTATCCATAAAGTGGATAAGGTGTTGTGGAGGCCAAGGTTCTTATTATGCAGATGAAGCTTCCGGGTAGCAGGCTCAGAGAGAATAGAATTGTACATCTATCTTAGACTTAAAAAGATGTCAGACTCTTAGATAATTCTTTCCTGGATCAGGAAACAACTAGAAAGGGAAGAGGATTCTCTACAGAATGGAGATTTTCCCCACAAGGGACAGTTTTGCAGGGCCATTTCAAAGTATGTCAAATAAATGTATTTTGGGGTAAAACACTTCCATTTCTTTTTGGGTCTGCTTTCTGACATGTTGGTATCTTTGTCAGGCCTCTGAGCCCAAGCTAAGCCATCATATCCCCGGCGACCTGCACATATACATCCAGATGGCCTGAAGTAACTGAAGATCCACAGAAGTGAAAATAGTTTAACTGATGACATTCCACCATTGTGATTTGTTTCTGCCCCACCCTAACAGATGGATGCACTTTGTAATCTCCCCCACCCTTAAGAAGGTTCTTTATAATCTCCTCCACCCTTAAGAAGTTTCTTTGTAATTCTCCCCACCCTTGAGAATGTACTTGCTGAGCTTCACCCCCTGCCCCCAAAACATTGCTCTTAACTTCACCGCCTATCCCAAAACCTGTAAGAACCAATGATAACCCCACCACCCTTTGCTGACTCCTTTTTCGGACTCAGCCCACCTGCACCCAGGTGAAATAAACAGCCATGTTGCTCACACAAAGCCTGTTTGGGGGTCTCTTCACACGGACACGTAGAACAATCTTATTGCTACAAAGAGTGTTTTGTCAGTCTTAAGGTCTCCTTTTCTTTTTTTCTGAGATGGAGTCTCGCTCTGTCACCCAGGCTGGAGTGCAGTGGCGCGATCTCAGTTCACTGCAACCTCCGCCTCCCTGGTTCAAGCAATTCTCCTGCATTAGCCTCATAAGGAGCTGAGATTACAGGCGCCCGCCACCACACCCAGCTAATTTTTGTATTTTTAGTAGAGATGGGGATTTACCACGTTGGCAGGCTGGTCTCGAACCCCTGACCTCAGGTGATCCGTCTGCCTTGCCTACCAAAGTGCTGGGATTACAGGCATGAGCCACTGCGCCAGGCCAAGGTCTCTGTTTTAATGGAGATTTTTGTTGTTGTTGTTGTTGTTGTTGTTTCTTTTCTTTTCTTTTGGTGGTGGTGGTGGAGGGGGTGCTTTCCAGAAAAAAACGGAAAGCCTGCTAGACAAATTCTAAAAGAGCTGTAATGCTTTGTGAGTTGCCCAGGTTGGCCTCCAAGTCCTGGCCTCAAGTAATCCTCCACCTCAGTCTCTCAAAGTGCTAGGATTACAGGCATGAGCCACCACCACACCCTGGCCACTGTTTTAATGAGTCTTTGTTGTTGTTGTTGCTTGAGACAGTCTTGCTCTGTTGCCCAGGCTATAGTGCAGTGACATGATCTCAGCTCATTGAGTCTCTGCCTCCTGAGTTCAAGTGATTCTCCTGCCTCAGCTTCCTGAGTAGCTGGGATTACAGGCACCTGCCACCATGCCCGGCCAATTTTTGTATTTTTTTTTTTTTCTTTTGAGGCGCAGTCTCGCTCTGTCACCCAGGCTGGAGTGCCGCCCGCCACCTCGCCCAGCTAGTTTTTTTTTTTTTTTTTTTT
>NW_016820683.1:1337703-1342325 GCF_001698545.2 Rhinopithecus bieti | reverse complement strand
AAATGACTGGAAAATGCGTAAGTCAACAAGGTTTATATTTTCCCAGAGGAGTGCTTGAGTTTCTGAGAAGCTTCCATATGGCACATTCCATTACTTTCCTCCCCCGTTTCTTTTTTTCTTTTTTTTCTTTTTAAGTTGGGAGTCTTGCTCTGTCGCTCAGGCTGGAGTTCAGTGGTGCAATCTCAGCTCACTGCAAGTTCCGCCTCCCAGGTTCACACCATTCTCTTGCCTCAACCTCCCAAGCAGCTGGGACTACAGGTGCCCGCCACCACACCCGGCTAATTTTTTGTATTTTTAGTAGAGACAGGGTTTCACCGTTAGCCAGGATGGTCTCGATCTCCTGACCTCGTGATCCGCCCACCTCGGCCTCCCAAAGTGCTGGGATTACAGGTGTGAGCCACTGCGCCCGGCCTTCTCGGTTTTTTCCTGCCTACAGTTGCTAACAAGGAAAGGAATGATCCAGAATATCAAGGTTTAGGAAATGTAAAGCTGCTTTTGAGGAAGGTTATCTTAAGATGTACATCTTTCAGGTAGCTCCAACACATGTCGATATGAAACAGTAATTACTGAGCCCATCCACACACTGGGTACTGTTTAAAGGATTTTCCAAGTAAGAAGACTGTTCTTCTCCCGTTACCTGACTCGCCAATTACACAAAGATGCCTTTAATTATGTTTCATTTAAGACTAAATGAAAGCATTTGGGGCAACTTAAAAATTACTGGCTTATTCCCAAATTGGACATTTATCTGGAAGCTAACTTCAACCCCCATGGGTATACTCTGATTAAGAGCACAGGCTAGGTCAGGTGCGGTGGCTCACTTCTGCAATCCCAGGATTTCGGGAGGCTGAGGCAGGACGACTGTTTGAACACAGGAGTTCAAGGCCATTCTGGGCAGCATGGTGAAACACTGTCTCTATAAATATTTTAAAAATTTGCCAGGCGTGGTGGCTCATGCCTGTAATCCCAGCACTTTGAGGGGGCTGAGGCAGGTAGATCGCCTGAGGTCAAGAGTTCGAGACAAGCCTGGCCAACATAGTGAAACCCTGTTTCTACTAAAAATAAAAAAAATTAGCTGGGCGTGGTGGCAGGCGCCTGTAATCCCAGCTACTAGGGAGGCTGAGGCAGGAGAATCGCTTGAACCTGGGAGACGGAGGTTGCAGTGAGCCAAGATTGTGCCATCGCACTCTAGCCTGGGCTACAAGAGCAAAACTGTCTCCAAAAAAAAAATTTTTTTTTAATTAGCCCAGTGCAGTGGCACATGCCTGTGGTCCCAGTTACTCAGGAGCCTGAGGTGGGAGAATCGCTTGAGCCCAGAAGGTCAAGGCTGCAGTGAGCCATGTTCGTGTCACTGCACTCCAGCCTAGGTGACAGAAGCGAGACCCTGTCTCAAAGCATTTTTTTTTTGAGACAGGGTCTTTGAAGGACTTCAGAGTCCTTCAAAGGTCTTCGAAGGATTTTACAAGTCCTTTGAAGGCCGGGCGCAATGGCTCATGCCTGTAATCCCAGCACTTTGGAAGGCCAAGGTGGGCAGACGACCTGAGGCTAGGAGTTCAAGACCAGCCTGACGAACATGGTGAAATCCCTCTCCACTAAAAAGACAAAAATTAGCCAGGCACGGTGGCGGGTGCCTGTAATCCCAGCTACCGGGGAGGTTGAGACACGACAATTGCTTGAACCTGGGAGGCAGAGGTTGCAGTGAGCAAGATGGCACCACTGCACTCCTGCCTGGGTGACACAGCAAGACTCTGTCTCAAAAAAAAAAAAAAAAAATTCCTTTGAAAAATTATCTCAGCCATTAAAATTAAAATTACATCCAGCAAACCAATGTATAAGCAGGATCTGTAGGTCTTATTTTATAGAGGTCATTTGGTGCTTACAGTTTAGATTGGAAGGACAGTAAAAGCTGAAAAAATTCCTCAGCATTTTCAACCAAGATACCTTTAAAAATAAAGATTTGGCTGGCGTGGTGGCTCACGCCTGTAATCCCAGCACTTTGGGAGGCTGAGGCAGGTGGATCATGAGGCCAGGAGATCAAGATCATCCTGGCTAACAGGGTGAAACCCGCCGTCTCTACAAAATTAGCCGGGCGTGGTGGTGGGTGCCTGTAGTCCCAGCTACTCGGGAGGCTGAGGCAGGAGGATGGCGTGAACCTGGGAGGTGGAGCCTGCAGTGAGCTCAGATCACGCCACTGCACTCCAGCCTGGGCGACAGAGGGAGACTCTGTCTCAAAAAAAAGAAAAAAAGATCTATAGTTTCACTTCCTAAACCGGACAACATCAAATAAAATTGACAAATACATTCTAGAGACTGAGTTTTAAGTATAAACAACACGGGCACCTACAGTATTGTCTCCAACATAGCAAGAAGTGGCACCAAGGTGAATAATGCCTGCAGCTTGTGGACAGCAGTGGCCAAACGTGTGCACGTGAGCCATCACATCATGTCGTAATCGTTCCTCTTCCTCAGCTGCCATCTTGAAGTCGATGTTGTCCAGGTTTGATTTCATCTCCTGGATTTGTTCATCTGTGATAGGCAAACCCAATGTCTGCAGAATAGACAAAATAAAATAAAATAGACTCAGTGTCACAGTTATTTGAATGAAGTGGCACCAAGGAAAAAAACTGATTCATGTTAGCAGCAATACCCTATCTCCCAACCCTTAAATTAAAATTTAAGGCAACCAAGTTGAAAGAACACTGGCCAGGGGTAGTGGGGTCGAGGGGTGGTGGGAGACTTTCTCAATGAATCATGGTAAAGTATACTCTAAGAAAGCTCCAAGAAATAAAACAACATAATCCTGCTCTTGACTGTTCCTTCTGCCCAAGACCTCTGCTAGGTTCACTCCCTCACACATTCTGGTCTCTGGAATCAAATGTCATCTCCTCAGAGAGGTCTTCCCTGACTTCAGTGTAAAGCACCCTCTGTGTCACTCTCTATCCCTGGCCTGGTTTTATTGACAGCACTTAAAAACCACATGACATTTTTTACATATTTATTATCCTGTCATTTCCCTCAAGAATGAATACTTCTTGAGGAGCTTTGTTTTATTTATTGCTTGATCCTTAGTGCTTGGCACGGTGGTGGCCATGTTACTTAGATGGATTTACTTAGAGAAACCAAATTTAAGGATTCTGTAAGTAGTTTTGCCAGGAAATTATGTACAGCAAATGAGAGCAACTGAAAGCAATTTCAGGAGATACTGATGAGAAAATAAACACGTCAATGTCTTACATTCATCCATCAGAGGAAAACTTAGGCTGCAAAAAACAGCTGGCAACCCACAGGCAGCTCGGAACTTGGATCCAAGGGTTGAATATAAACAGTGGTGAAACTGATTTAAACCTCACTTGAAACTTGCAAACAGTGACTCCGGGAAGGATATTACATCTTACACCTTTTTTATCCAAGAGAGGAGCTACTAGCCAGATATGGCTATTCAATTTAATTTGATTAATTAAAAAGTATCGGAAAATATTTATAAGCAAAAAGTCAGGCCAGGTATGGTGGCTCACATCTTTGGGAGGCCAAGGCGGGTGGATCGCTTGAGTACAGAAGTTCTAGACCACACTGGAAAACATAGTGAGACCCGTCTCTACAAAAAAAAACACAAAAATTTGCCAGCCATGGTGGCGTGCACCTCTAGTTCCAGCTTGGGAGGCTGAGGTGGGAGGACAGCTTGAGCCCAGGACGCAGAGGTTGCAATGAACCGAGATTGTGCCACTGCACTCCAGCCTGGGCAACACAGCCAGACACAGTCTCAAAAACTAAACAAAAACAAATAAAAGCAAAAGTCAGTTTCTCAGTCACACTAGCTGCATTTCAAGTACTCGGCAGCCACATGTGGCAGAACTGCCTGGAACTTTATAGTCACAGAAGACAGGACACCTCTTGGCTCCTTCCAAAGCAAAGCAGCAGAGGGCAGCATGGCCATACTGCTTCCTCCCCTCAAGCAATGTGTCTTTTCAAAATTCATACTTTCCTTACTACGAATTTTCTGCATTCCTCCTAATCTCTTATTCTCCAAGTTTTTTCTTAGCTACTAAGTTATTACGCAATTTATGGTAAATTTGACCTAACAGATAATCCAAAGCCAAAAGTGTATGTGTTTCAGGCAAACAGAGGAAAGAAGACATACTCAGACTCTACATTCCAACTCCAGCTTGAAGCCATTTACTAGCTTTGGCGACCCTGGCAAAGTCTTGAGTACCACTACCCTCATGTACAGAATGGAGTATCAGATGAAATAGAAAGAGTACACACTAGTACATCACAAACCACAACACATGATTAAGGCCTACTATGGCTATCTACGCCAAGAGTTTATTAACTTGGCCGGGCGCGGTCGCTCAAGCCTGTAATCCCAGCACTTTGGGAGGCCGAGATGGGCGGATCACGAGGTCAGGAGATCGAGACCATCCTGGCTAACATGGTGAAAACCTGTCTCTACTAAAAAATACAAAAAACTAGCCGGGCGAGGTGGCAGGCGCCTATAGTCCCAGCTACTCGGGAGGCTGAGGCAGGAGAATGGCATGAACCCGGGAGGCGGAGCTTGCAGTGAGCTGAGATCCGGCCACTGCACTCCAGCCTGGGCGACAGAGCGAGACTCTGTCTCAAAAAAA
>NW_016820683.1:1333915-1336734 GCF_001698545.2 Rhinopithecus bieti | reverse complement strand
AAAAAAAAAAAAAAAAAAAAAAAAAAAAAAAAAAAAAAAACCCGTTTAATAAACCCCTACCTGGAGTCTTCTCCTCAGAGGCAAAGCGCAGGCCAGTGAGGAGGAAATGGTGGCCTAGAAAAGACGCATTCCAGTCTTGTCACTTGTCACTAACTACATAGGCACTGTGGAAGACCAAGGGGCTACGTGCTCAGCTCAGGCTCTGGACTGCACCCAGGTTCAAATCCCAGTTCCGCTCTTAATAGCTGCATGGGCTAGGGCAAACAACAAGCTGTCCGGGCTTGGTGCTCTCCTTTGCAATGTGGGAAAAACCCCATCAAGCCTGCAAGATCTTCATGGATTACACGAGAAAAGATGCGTGAAATAATGAGCACAACGGTACGAAACAAGCGCTCGGTGTCTGTGGTTAGCAGCGTACTCCTGCGGGGATGACCAAGGTGAATTCTCTGAAACTACAGGCTGAATTTCTCCCAGCCTCCGCCGCGTCTCGAACCCTCTCGGACTAAGAACACGTGAGGCAACAGGTGGCGGCTCCCGGGCCACCTGCCCTTGCTTTCCTGGGGCCGCAGCTCCTCAGGACAGGGAACACCCAGCTGAAAATAGCCCGTCCGCAGCTCCGGGGTGGCTAAGCTCAGCCCGGCACAGAGCCCGGCACGTGCTGGGGCGGGCCCGTCCCTCCCGGCCCAGCCCCTCAGCCCAGGGTCCGTTACCTGCTCGGCCTCCGCCAGCCACAGCCACAGCTGCCGCCATGTCCGGAATTTATACCTGTCGCTAAACACGAAGCACATCTCCGGGCTGGCATAGCGGGAGGCAAGAGGTGAGCGGTAGCTGTCGGGCGAACCATGATCGCCTCCAGCAGCCATCCCGACCCCGCGACCCCGCCAGGATGGACTGGACCCGGGAAGAGCGGAAGCGGAAACCCGGAGACCGGTGCAGGACGGGGCGGGGCGGGACTTCCTTCAAGCGGCCCAGCTTTCTGGGTTCCGGGCGCCCTGGGCGCTGCCGGCTGCGGGTAATTACGGCTGCTTCTGCCTGAGAGTTGACGTGGTTCGCTTCTTCGACCAGAAACATGATTGGTGCTTCCTACGTTACTTAGCCGCGCTACACTTTAGTTTTCCTGTCTGAAAAGAGCTACATTAAAACTTGCCCTGGCCAGGCACGGTGGCTCACGCTTGTAATCCAGCACTGTGGGGGCCCCAGACGGATCGCTTGAGGTAGCAGATCGAGACCAGCCTGGGCATCACTGGGAGACCCTCCCATCTCTTAAAAAAAAAGAAAAAAGAAAAAAAAAAAAAAAGGCCTGCCTTTCGGGTTGTGCGGATTCAGTGTTAGAGCGGTGTCTGGCACACTTGGAAGGCCGTGTGTGCGCTTGCTGTTACTGTTATTGCTGTCGCCCCACCCACTCCTGCCCGCCTCGCGCAGAGCTCGGCTCTAAGGAGAAATGAAGATACCCAAGGGAAATCGGCATTTACTGCGCCCCCAGTAAGCTGGATGCGGTGGCCTACGCCTGTAATCCTAGCACTTTGGGAGGGCGAGGCAGGCAGATTACCTGAACTCAGGAGTTCGAGACCAGCCTGGGCAACACAGTGAAACCCCGTCTTTACTAAAATACAAAAAATTAGTCGGGTGTGGCGGCGTGTGCCTGTAGTACCAGCTACTTGGGAGGCTGGGACAGGAGAATTTCTTGAACCCAGGAGGCGGAGGTTGCAGTAAGCCAAGATCGCGCCGCTGCACTCCAGCCTGGGCGACAGAGCAAGACTCCGTCTCCAAAAAATAAAAAAAAATTAAGTAGATAGAAATAGAGACACTCAAATGGCCCTTTTGTTTTGTTATGTTTTTGACAGGGTCTTGCGATGTTGCTCGGTCTGTAGTGCCAGTGGGGTGATCATACAGGAAGGGGTTCATCTGGAGCTGTTAAGAGCCAGGTGTCTCAGCTGGGCACGGTGACTCACGCCTGTAATCCCAGCACTTTGGAGGCTGAGCTGGGCAGATCATTTGAGTCCAGGAGTTGGAGACCAGCTTGAGCAACATGATGAAACGCGGTCTCTACAAAAAATACAAAAATTAACTGGGCCTGGTGGTGTGCACCTGTAGTCCCAGCTACTTGGGAGGCTGAGGTGGGAGAATCACTTGAGCCCAGGATGTTGAGGCTGCAGTAAGCCATGATTGTGCCACTACAGCTTAGGCAACAGAGACCCTGTCTCAAAAACAAAACAAACAAAAAGAGCCGGGTGCCTGCACCCTCTCCATCTGCACTTAACTCCTAGCTCTCTGCCTTTTACATGAGGAATCTAAAGACACTCAAGCCAGGTGTGGTGGCTCATGCCTGTAATCCCAGCACTTTGGGGGGCCGAGGCGGGAAGATTGCTTGAGCCCAGTACTGTGCTGCTTTGAAATTACCTGTTTCTGAGTGCCTTACTGAAATGAGACCTGTGGAGGAATTCCAATTTGAACTCCCAGTTTATTCGCTGAGAGTTGACTTCCCTTTCCCAATAGCCATAATATTTCTAGAATATTAAAAGTACATGATTAAGGGCCAGGCGCGGTGGCTCACACCTGTAATCCCAGCACTTTGGGAGGCTGAGGCAGGTGGATCACCTGAGGTCAGGAGTTCGAGACCAGTCTGGCCAACATGGTGAAACCCCATCTCTACTCAAAATACAAAAATTAGCCAGGCGTGGTGGCAGGTGTCTAGAATCCGCTACTCAGGAGGCTGAGGCAGGAGAATCACTTGAACTCAGGAGGTGGAGGTTGCAGTGGGCCGAGATCGTGCCACTGCACTCCAGCCTGGGCAACAGAGTGTGACTCTGGCTCAAAAA
>NW_016820683.1:1317028-1330322 GCF_001698545.2 Rhinopithecus bieti | reverse complement strand
TAAAACCTCGTTTCCCACCCAGGTGCAGTGGCTCACGCCTGTAATCCCAGCACTTTGGGAGGCTGAGGTGGGAGGATCCCTTGAGGCCAGGAGTTTAAGACCAGCCTTGGCAAGAAAGTGAGACCCCATCTTCATAAAATTTTCAAAATTCATCAGTTTTTTTTTTTCTCTGAGACAGGGTCTTGCTCTGTCCCCCAGGCTGGAGTGCAGTGGCAAAACCATGGCTCACTGCAGCCTTGATCTGGGTTCAAGTGAGCCTCCCACTTCAGCCTCCCGAGTAGCTGAGCCTATAGGTGCGCAACACTACACCTGGCTACTTTTTCAGTTTTTTAGAGAGAGGGTCTCGCCATGTTGCCAGACTGGTCTTGAACTCCTGGGTTCAAGCAGTCCTCCTGCCTCAGCTTCTCAAAGTGCTAGGATTTTAGGTGTGAGTCACTGCGCCAGGCTTCATCAGGTTTATGCTTTGAAATGGATCATCCCTGCAATTACATATAGAATGTATTGGAGGTGGGGGTACTGGAGTGAACATCAAGTGAGAAACCAGCCAGGCTAATGCAGTGAACTAGTTAAGACCTAATGGTGTAGGTGATCTAGCTTGGACAACGGAAGTGGCCAAAGAAAGGAAGAAAAGAGATGAAGAGGTACAATCAACCCAGCTTGGTGAAGAATTAGTTAAGGAAGGAAAGGAAGCAGCAGAGTCCAAGAATCCTCCTAGGTTTTTAGGTTTTATTGTTGGGTGGATGGTGATGCCAGTTACCACAGGGTTGGGGGTGGGGCATGCAGGCAGGTCAAATTCTGTTTTGGACTTACTGAGTTTGCAGTATCATTAAGATAAGCTAAGTGCTCCCAGCACTTTGGGAGGCCGAGGCAGGTGAATCATTTGAGGTCGGGCATTCCAGACCAGCCTGGCCAAAATGGTGAAACCCCGTCTCTATTAACAATTCAGAAAAATAAGCCGGGCGTGGTGGTGGGCGCCTGTAATCCCAGCCACTGGGAGGCTGAGGCAGAATCGCTTGAACCTGGGATGCGAAGGTTGCCGTGAGCTGAGATCACGCCACTGCGCTCTAGCCTGGGCAAATGAGTGAGACTCCCGTCTCAAAAAGGAAAAAAAAAAAAAGTACTTGGAAATGTTGAGTAGACAATTATATATACAGGTCTGGAGCTCAATGGTAAGGGTTGGATATGAATTTAGGAGTCATTCACATATAGATGGTTAAAGTCACAGAGGCTTTAGGCCCCAGAGCAGATGAACCTGCCCTTTTTGGTGCTTATATTCCAATACGGGAGATGGAAAATGAAGAAATAAGACAATTTTACAGAGTGGTTAAGTTTTATGAAGAAAATGTAGCAAGATGAGCATAGAAACAGGGTGGGTCTGAGAGTTGTGACAACCGTTTTTGGATAGGATAATCGGGCAAGGTCTCACATTTGGTCAGAGACCAGGCAAATATCCAGGGGAAAGGGCATTCCAGGCACAGGAAACAAGTGTTTACAGCCTTGAGGGGACATGAGCTTGGTGTAACTAAGAAAAAGGAATGGGCTGGCATGATGGCTCATGACTGTAATCCAGCACTTGGGGGAGGCCAGGAGTTTGAGACCAGCCTGGGTAAAACTGCAAGACCCTGTCTCTAACAAAAAATAAAATAAAAATTTAAGTAGCTGGTCATGGTGGTGAACGCCTGTAGTCCCAGCTACTTGGGAGGCTGTGACAGGAGGATCACTTGAGTCCAGGACTTGGGGGCTGCTATGAGCTATGATTGTGCCACTGCAGTCCGGCCTGGACAACAGAGTAAGACCCTAGTATACAGCAAACAAAGGAGGGCCTGGGTTTGAGCACTGATGCAACCCAACATTTCCTGGCTAGATAAGAGGATGAAAGCGTGAGAGATACAGGAGACAGAGGAATACATCAGAACACAGAAGGAAATCTAGGATTTGTGGTCTTAAAAGGCAAATGGTCATGTCCACTGGACTTAGGGACTTGTTTGTGACCTTCAAGAAAGCTCTTTTAGTGAAATGATAGGTGCAGAAACCAGATTGGAAGACTGTAAGCGGAAGCGAGAACATTTCTGGAGAGTAAAACTGTGGCAGCAGTTGGCAAGGCAGCAGCTGGAATATGAGCTTTATTATGGGATGGACTTGAGCATGTGGAGGGAGCGAGGGCCCCAGTGAACACATGGAGACAGAATGGGTAACAGAGGTAAAAGTTACCAGAAGGCAAGAAAGGAAGGATCCTGAGCAACGGAGAAGGAACCAGAATAAGAAGGAAGACAGACCTCTCTCTCATGGTTTGAAAGCAGGAATTTGAGGGCATTTTTCTGCTAACTCTAATTTTATCTGTGTACTAGTAGGCAAAGTCCTCAGTTGAGGGAGAAAGGGGGTTAAGATCTGAAATCAGAAAAGGTCTTAAATTGGGAAGGGTAGCTGCACATGGTGGCTCACTTTTGTAATCCCAGCACTTTGGGAGGCTGAGGCAGGAGGATAAGGCCAGCCTGGGCAACACAGTGAGACCTCATCTCTACAAAAAATTAGCCAGGTGTGGTGGCACACACCTGTAATCCTAGTTACTCCAGGGGTTGAGGCAGGAGGATCACTTGAACCCACAAGGTCGAGGTTACAGTGAACTATGATCACACCACTACACTCTAGTCTGGGCAACACAGACCTTGCCTCTAAAATAAACAACATAATTGGGAAAAAAGTGGTAGAGTGAGCTGATCAGAGGAACACTGGAAGCCTGCTGGACAGTGTCAAGGTCTCACTGGGGGGTAGGTTACAGTGGATTTACGGGAGTCCTCATATGCCCTGTAGTGACTTTTTTTTTTCCAGCAATGCTGGGCTGCTTTTGGGTGCTGGGGGACAAAGTGGGAATGTGGTCAGGTAGGTGTCAAGAAAACAGAGCGGCAGGTAAAGTATGGGTATTAGCAAGCGTGTTACTGAAATTACAGGCTGCAGAATCTAAACTGGATTAGGTGGGTATGGTTGATGAAGTCAACATAGCCAGAGGAGTGGGAGCCAGTTGGGAGGAGAGGAGGTCATGGTCCAGGATGCTGAAATTAGTGACTCTGGAGGGGAGCAATTTTGGGTGAGCATGGGTATGTGTGGCTGGGGTGGGCTGGAGGAAGGGTTGAGAAGCCCAGGTCATAGGTGGATTTTCCATGTGGACACTAAAGTCACCCAAGATGATGGAAGGACACATCTGTGGTGAGGAAAACTGGGTCAGATGCTAAAGTCTTAACAATCACCTTTAATTCTACAATATATTACTCCTTAGCCATTCATACATTTTTAAGATAATTCAAATTTAAAACAAAGTCTTTGGTAACAAAGGTCTTTATAGTCTCTGCAATGATCTCAGTAAGAGCACCTACCTGTGACAGGCAGGCCCTCCATGTTTTTGAACAGCTGGTGCGTCTCTTCTTACCCGTTTTTCAAGGTTTACTTCTTTTGTGATGACAGACGGGATGGCACATGGCCTACCACTTTGTACAACAGGCCTTCTTTAAGACCTTTTCTCAGAATCCAGGTATTTTTCAGCAGAGGCATTTGGGCATAACTTTTTTTTTTTTAAGACGGAGTCTCGCTTTGTCACCCAGGCTGAAGTGCAATGGCGCGATCTCAGCTAACTGCAATCTCCGCCTCCTGGGTTCAAGTGATTCTCCTGTCTCAGGCTCCCAAGTATCTGGCATTACAGGCGTGCACCACCACACTCGGCTAATTTTTGTATTTTTAGTAGAGACAGGGTTTCACCATGTTGGCCTAGCTGGTCTCAAACTCCAGAACTCCAGTGATCTGCCCACCTTGGCCTCCCAAAATACAGGGATTATAAGCATGAGCCACTGCGCCCAGCCTTGGTATAACTTTTGATTCCAATCTGGTTTCCTATTTTGGTTTCACCCATGACAGTGAGTTTCAGTGAACAGAATGCATAGACATCACATGCTTAGAACAGTGCTGGGCTTATAGTAAGCACCCAATCAGTGCAACCTTCTATTGGCTAATTAAATTATTCTGAGCCAGTTGGGCACGGTGGCTCATGCCTGTAATCCCAGCACTTTGGGAGGCTGAGGCGGGCACATCACCTGAGGTTAGGAATTCGAAAACAGCCTGGCCAACATGGTGAAACCCTGTCTCTACTAAACACACAAAAATTAGCTGGGTGTGGTGGCGTGTGTCTGTAGTCCCAGCTACTCAGGAAGCTGAGGCAGGAGAATCGCTTGAACCCGGGAGACAGAGGTTGCGGTGAGCTGAGATCCGGCCACTGCACTCTAGCCTGGGCGACAGTGAGACTCTGTCTCAAAAATAAATAAAAAAATAAAATAAAATAAAAAATTCTGAGCTTCCTAATGATTTTTCTCACAGCATTCTGAGAATAAAATCAGATACAAAAGTACCTGGAAATGAGGAAATATTAGTTCCTGTCCCTTCTTCCTCTTCACCATTCGAGAGGTGTTTCACAGTTACATATCTAACAAGTCTCTATTTTAACAGCTAACCATAAATACATCGGAGATGGGGAAAATCTAGCCCAATGGTTACGGTTATGCTCCTCAGCAGTGTTGCAGCACCCGAAGCAGGGCAGAGGAGCACTCACAGGGCATTTTCTGGACAAAGCTAACTCGCTGGTTATCATCCTCGGGCACCGCAGCAGTGGGATGCAGCAGAACTCTAGGCAGGCATCTTCTCTCTTCTCATGTTCTCATTCCAAATGCAAATTAGGATTAAACAAGACAACAGCCAAAGGTAGAAGGAGAACATCAATTTGTCTTAGAGGATTTGAACCCTGCACTGTGGCAGACCGTGTTCAGCACTGGGGCAGGCAGTGAGCAGCACAAACCAACCAGCCAACCCAACAATCCTAACAAAAACATGACAAGATAGACAAAGTTGCGGCCCAAATTCAAATGTTGAATTTCTGACAGCTTTTACATGTGGAGCAGGGAAAGAAGAGTAAGAAAAAATTATATATAAACATTCAACAGATGAACAAATTAAACTGGCAGAATAAAACAGGAAACCACAATAGTAAATGCTTAGCAGCCAAACACATTTATTAGTCTTTTTTCTTTTTTTTTTTTTCCAGGAACCCAAAAATATTTTGTAGTTATAATGTAAGCAACTGAGTTGCACATAGTACAATCATATCTTTCCAAAATAAAATAAAATAAAAAAAACTAAACAAAAACAAAAATAAGCTGTTTAAAAGCCCAAAAAAACCCTTCAGAAAACTCTTATATATGCATTACATCATCTCTCAGTTTTAATGAAATGACGACGACTTAATTCCTTATTACTCAACCTGTCACAATCCAATAAAACACCACCCTTTAGTTTTTTTTGTTTTTGATAATTTTTTTTTTTGAAATCCAGCATGAGAAATACAGTACCTGCTATGGCAAAAAATACACATAAAATGCAACTTTTCAGCTTATTTGTACATTAGTAGAGTTTAACATTTTATTGTTTGTTTTTTTTAAGTGAACCAGTGATTTTAAGTACCACTATACTAAAAAGGAAAATAAAATATAGAAAAGGGGGCCCAGCCTGCCATGCAAGTGCACCTCTAAAGTGCCTAGTTTCTGTGTCCATGTAAAACCAGTAATATGAGGAGCAATTTCAACATATGGGAGTTTGATTAAACCTCTATGTTAAAAAAAAAAAAAAAAAAAAAGACAATGCCACATCCTCCCTTTTCTCCCCCCAGGCGTCCTTAAATCCCATCATCTACTTTCTCTATTGCCCATCAAAGAGAGAAAAGAAAGCCACCAAAATAATATCGTAAAAGCAACTTCAAGTATAAGAAAAAAAAAAAAACACTTAAAGGTAACTTGCAGAGAGCATCAATATGTGCAGCTGATTAGTCATTTTTACAGGTTTTGTTTCTGCTGACAGTGTCTCAGATGAGAGGAGTTTTGCTGTACCTTCCTGTTACCTGTTTGTGTGCAAAGTTGGAAAGCTGCCTTTTAAAAAATCCAGCCTCTTTTTGATGCCCTTTTCTGCACCTTCTGTCTAAAGGGGGCAAACAGAGACGTGGAGGGAGGAGGAGAGGAGGAAGGAAGCCACAAGTCACAAATAATTAAAATGGTACTTCTCTACCTATCCTCCTCTGCTAGGCCCCCCAGGTCCTCCTCTGTGAAGTGACTCCCATTATTCACTGTTTCCTGATTTGGTAGGATGTATTTTACTATGTAAACATAGCCCCCTAGGATTATGGAACCCAAAGCAGCATTTGTATCTCCATCTAAATGGAGACAGATAAAATAGTCCAGAAACCTCTCCTCAGGTTGCTTTTGTTGTCTGTTTTTTGGTTACGCAAAACATGGATGAGGTGGGTGGCGGGGTGGGCATAGAATGTGAAGTTATAAGCACGTAGTGGAGAGTTAGGAGTGGGAACAGTTGAGCTGTTGTATCTGCTTTTTATTTTTTTTCCTCCCAGAAGGGTTTTTTGTTTTTTTAAAACCTGTTAAAAATGTTCCTGCACCTTAAGTCATACTGAGATTAAGGCCAAGGGTGCAGAATCTTGTGCACGTGTCTCTTTGAGCACATTCACGGTGCATGCACCATTTTTGATGTCTTCTGTGAGATCACTGCATACACTTTGGTCACTGGTGTGTGCAAAGGGTGGTGGTAGGGGGAGTGTCCCAGGAAAGAAGTGCAGAGATCAGCAAAGCCCTTTGGGAGCATTGTATAAGAGATATAAGGGCAGGCAGAACCCATGAGGGATCAGAGACTGATAGAAAAAGGGCCTCCAGATAAACAAAATAAATAAAATTCCAAGGTCAACAGTGCCCAAATCAGAAGGTGGGTGGATAATATGCATGCACTTATAATCAAGCTTCTTCCTTCAAAGGAAGTCGTCACTATACAAGATCAGTGAGATCCAACTGAAAAGGGCTTCTTGACTAGTAAAGGGTTTATCTTAAAGATGGGGGCGAAGGGGGTGTCTGCGAAGAAGCAATTCAAAATGATCCATTCCAACCCTGCTTCATGGGTGCCCAAATCTAGGCAAGCAATAGCTGATAGATCCACATGAGCAGCATTTGTTAAAAGCATTTCCCTCTACTTAATGTCAGCTTCAAGCTCATGGAGGGGCTAATGGAAGAGCTGAGGATGCACATGGCTTTCAGGGTGGTTTGCACATCTCCCTACACAAGTTTCCTCCCAAGTAAGAAATCGGTACATTTCCAGAGCATCACAAAGTGACAAGGCTATGGATTCTACAGCGCAAACCAAAATGCCGGGGACTACATCCCTTTGTGAACTACAAAATGATACTGAGTTACTCAAGGGGTGTATATGTGTGTGTCTGAATCAAGAAAGGTTGAGAGCTCCAGGTATTGTGTGGAGAACATTCTGGAGTCCCTCCAGGGGATGGATCTTCTGGAAGAGAGAAATTCAGACACTTCTCACCCTGGCACTAGATTGCTGGAAGAGATGGCAGCTATTTAAGACAGGGGTTTTTGTGTGTTTTTTGTTTTTTTATTTTTTTTTGAGTTGAAGTCTCGCTCTGTTGCCCACACTGGAGTGCAGTGGTACAATCTTGGCTCACCACAACCTCCGTCTCCCGGGTTCGAGCAATTCTTCTGCCTTAGCCTCCCGAGCAGCTGGGACCACAGGCGCGCGCCACTGCGTCCGGCTGATTTTTTGTATTTTTAGTAGAGACGGGGTTTCACCATATTGGCCAGGCTGGTGTTAAACTCCTGACCTCAGGTGATCCGCCCACCTCAGCCTCCTAAAGTGCTGGGATTACAGGTGTGAGCCACCGTGCCCAGTCAAGACAGGGTTTACATACTGGTCTGCTGTCACTGTGTGGGAGGCAATGGAGAGAACACCCCTCCACCACAAATGCAAACCCGCTCCCCCAACCTGCTCTGCTCCTTCTTCTTAAACATGAAAGAGTAAGATCTGAAACTTCTGATGGCTTAAAAACAAAAACCAAAAAACAAAAGAAGAAAACATATTTTAGGGTTACTTTCACAGCAAAGAAAACGTTTTTTAAAGTTATCCTGCTATTTACATGTTCATATTTTAAAAAGGATAATCCACTGATGTCAGAAAGGAGAGAGGAGTTAAGGGTTTACATTGCAGGGGGAAATGTACCTCGAGGTATTATTTTGTGTGAGACAGTTGAAACGTCAGGATTTTATTTTTTTGTTGTTTTTTTTGTTTAAAGGCAATCTAACAGATTAGAACCCTGATAAGATCATGCCTGTGCAGCCCTGCACAGGCACGAGGAGACTGTGATCAAGTCTGTTACTCGTTACAGTACTGTGAACGTCAACAACAAGAATTGCTGCATGGAAAACACTGAATATAGGCAGAACAATCTCTCGCTTACGATACCGTGTGTTGCAAATGATGCCTAGACCAGAGCAATGCAGGCGCTATGATTTATCACAGGCAAGATCAACAAAGGAATTGTTAGGACAAAGAAGAGGCTGCATGCAGACCTCCCCTGTCAAAACACCTCGCAGCTCACTGGCTTCATACAGCCTGCCAAACGCAAGGGAAGCAGAGAGAGGGATGGTGAGTAGGGAAGATAAAACTTTTTTGCCTGCCGAGCAACAGCCCTCTTCCCCACAAAGCAGGACAGTTCCTTGTAACTCAGAGTCAGTTCACTTAAACATGATTAAAAGAAAGAAATATGAAAAGGAGAGAGGAGGCGGAGTTTTTCAAAACTGACCTAAAGATTAACTTTCAGGTCAGCACGCGTGAGGCGTGGTTTCCTGAGCTTGAAGGGCTCTGGATTCAGGAAAGGATGAGTACTTTTTCCAGAGAACACTGGAGCCTGTGGAGTTCCATTGCTACAGTGGATTAACGCTGCACGGCTAGGATCAAGAATCCTGAACCACACTGGTTGACAGGAACTGCCGGCCCCTGGAATTTACCTGGCCATCAGACCTGCCAGCAACAGTGGCAAGAGGACTCAGAGGTCTGTCTCACTGTGCTGACCTTACCACATCGTCTCTCACTCCCCTTCCCCTCCAGGACACGGGGACACCATGGACACAGAAACTGGAGAACAAGGATGCAAAGCTACTCCCGTCCCCTTTCTGCCCTCTCTTCCCCCCACCCTTTGCAGAATGCATAGTTACAATTCACCTTACAACATAAAGAAGCGACGATGACCACATGTGGGACTTTTTTTTTTTTTGAAAAAAGAAAAAAATCCAACCTCTTCTTAAATTCAGTATCAAAATTCACATTTGCATAATAATACATTTCAAGGCCATGAGAGAGGAATGAGAGCAAAGCGCAGAAGCAGCATCTCTCCTCCCTGTGTCTTCCTGAACGAAGCTGAAGCAATCGAGCGGGAGGGACTGTTTTCCTCTTTGGGGGAGCTCTGAGGAATCATGGAAACGGCCCTTAGCATTTCTTTAGAAATTAGATATTTCTTTAGAAATTAGATATTTCTTTAGAAGATAGGAGTGGGGAGAAGAGGTGAAATTGTTTAAAACATAAAAACAAATAGAGACACTGCAGATTTCTGTGTGCAACTATAATAGCGCTGAAGAAACAAAATATGACTTGATTTTTCTCTTTTCTTTCTCAAACACTTCAATCTTAACTCTTCAAAACCCCTTTTCCTTGTGTGTAATACCCTGTTTGCATCCACAGCAACGTGGTGTGACGCCCATGTGGGAACATAACGGCCGCCTCAGGACAGGACTCAAAGGGTAAAAGTGTGCTGCTCGCTCTGCACACGGCAGAAGCTGGAAAACGCCTTGTTTACATGCGTGAATGTGTCACAAGTATCACCATATTCCAATTCTCCAGTGCTTACAGAAAAACAGAAAACAAAACAGCCACAGCCACAGGAGCACAAACATACACACAGAGAAAACCAGGGAATGCAAATGTGTAAACCTGCGCTCTTGGACGAACCTGGGTCTGCGTCGCCTGGGTACCTTCCCCTCACTGTCTCCTCTCCCAAGTCCCAGAATCTCTCCCACTCAGCTCTACACTGTGCAATATTGATGCTAATGAAATCTCAACAGCTGCCCCTGGGACTTCCAGGAGGAACTCTGACTTCCCTAAAGACTTAAGCTGACCGTCTTTCTGTTTGTATCCAATGGACAGCCTCTTCCTATAACAGACGGTCTCTGTACTCACAAAGGCACATTCAGAAATACTATACTTAATTCCTTAGACAAAATTTAAAAAGGGGGATGGATAATGTTTTAAACACATTTATTCTAAATTATCCCAAAATTTCTGGCAAGAAGTGTCATGCTAAAATGCATCACTTGGTGAGAAACTCTACCTTTAAAAGGTATGTAACTTCTTAAAGGGATTCAAAGGTTTTTGTTTTGCCTAAATACCCACCTTTCCCATTTTTGGCGAACACACATAGAATATACTGTCCTCCTCTCTGTAAAGCTCTTCTGTAGGGCTAGTCTCCTGGCAGTAAGGCCACTCCACTTTGCCTCCAGTCAACTTTTACACCCACCCCTCTGGGAGTTGTACACACCTTTCAGTAGCCTAAGGGGAAGGAACACCAGATTCCGGAGGACGGAGGGTGGGAGGGAAGGAAAAGCACTTCCTTTCACAGCTCTGCTGCAGCAGCATCATGAGCCACCTCGACAACTGTCTTTTGCTGCTTACTGTGAGCAGTGAAGAGGAATTTCCCTTTTTGGAAAACAAACAAACAAAACCACCATCCCAACTTATTGATATTGGCTAGAAATGGGTCAATTATAATTGGGAATTTATTTCCAAAGCAATAATTTACAGTTTGAATATGAAGCTGAGGCACAGAGTGCTTTAAATGAACACTATTTATTCTTTATTTAAAACAGAATACTTCTTGCCTATTTATCTGATCTTTCCCCTCCCATGAACAAAACAAGCGTTGGTCACAGTGAAGAACTGAAGACAGCTTTTTGCAAAGACCCTTGGCCAAGGTAGTACCATTTTTCCTGGCCATGTACAGTTTCTCATTAAAAACAAATTCAGGTATATAGTTAACTGAAAAGGGAACGATCTAAATTCGGTGAGGCAAACACTGGCAGTTACTGCAACTTTCGTTACTTTTTTGGGTGGTGGTAGGAGGTTACACAAGAGACTGACAGCTTAAAAATGACTCAAATGTTAGGGGTACACCACAATCACTCGGATCTAGTCCTGGTGGCCACACGCGTGAGGGCAGTGTGGTGCTGAGCTGCTGGAGTAGCTCTCCACTCCCCGGACCAATGTCCCCCTTTACCACCTCATAGATGTTCACGGCCTCTTTCTTCAGAGGCACGGAGTGGGGGAGGTATGGTGAGCTGGTTGGGGAGGGTCGAGGTCAAATTTTTATTATTACTATGTTCATAGATTCTTGGAGCTGGTAATTATTTCAAATCTAAAGAATGTGATACTGGCCGGGTGCGGTGGCTCAAGCCTGTAATCCCAGCACTTTGGGAGGCTGAGACGGGCGGATCATGAGGTTAGAAGATCGAGACCATCCTGGCTAACAGGGTGAAACCCCGTCTCTACTAAAAAGTACAAAAAACTAGCCGGGTGAGGTGGCGGGCGCCTGTAGTCCCAGCTACTCGGGAGGCTGAGGCAGGAGAATGGCGTAAACCCAGGAGGCGGAGCTTGCAGTGAGCTGAGATCCGGCCACTGCACTCTAGCCTGGGCGACAGAGCGAGACTCCGTCTCAAAAAAAAAAAAAAAAAAAAGAATGTGATATTACCACCCCCTTTATCGAATTTAAGATCAAGAAAACAAAACAAAACAAAACACTATCACTGAAAAATAGGGACCATTTCTGAAAATACACACACCTTTGGCGCTGGCCAAAAACCCACAGACTGTTACCACAGGGTGTGCACAAACTCTGGAAAAATCTAGATAATATTCTGTTTTCTTACAGAATGACGATGTCCTCAACAGCAATATGTATATCTGTGTGTTCCTTGACTGTACGGACTCCCTGTACTAGCAGATAAAGAAGGAAAGGGGGTGTGGTGTGCTGCACAGCAGGGGTTGTGGGTTCCCTCTTTTCTCAATGACCGTGAGGTCTGAAGACTGACAATTCATTGTATACACACGGGCTACAATATTTTCATCTGCATTATCACGTGGCTTTACTTGTCCACTCACAGGAGGAAAAACACAATTAAAGAACTAGGCTTTTTTTTTTTTTTTTTTTTGCAGTAACACTAAGAAGTGTAGTTAATGCATACACATGAAGTGTGACAAAACTTGGCAAAACACTGGAGAGGAAAGTTTGATTTTTTTAACCAGCTAAAAATGTATCTTACTCCTAAAGATCTTATAGATACTTAAAAACAAAAACCTCACATCTAAAACAATAACCTATAAAGCTTTAAATGTTGAATTTTAACTCTGAGGATGGGGAAAAAAGGGATCGTTTCTACAGAAAGACTCAATTGTTCCCTAATCTTAGAGATGGCTATTACAGTCAAGTCTGCTGAAAACACCCTGTTTACTCTGCAGGGAAAAACAGGCTTGGCATAAGCATTTTGCTCAGCATGCAGACATTTTCATTCTGTTTTAGAGAACAGTCAAGATGGCAGAATATAAAACATGAAATTAAAAAGTACACAGCATCTGAGGTCGAAATGGAATCTGGCTGTTAACCCTACAAAAATCACACCCCTCTTCCAAAAAAAAAAAAAGTGGTAAAATGAGTGAATATTTGCAAAAAGTTAACAGCCCATGAACTTCTAGTTTCTGCAAGATATATGTATTAATAAAGGTGCTTCCAAATTCTTAGGCAGGAGTTTTATCTTTTTCTTTCTCTTTCCTCTTACATACCATGTTCAACCCACAGAAGTTTGGAAGAATCGATTGCTAACTTAATGCTACATTCATGTCAGAAGAGGTGGGAAAATTCTTAGAACAGGAGCCATATTCATAGAAAATCAAGTTGCTATAAATAAAACTAACTGGCAATAAATGGATAATGATTTATTGGGGGGACACTGATTAAATAATTTGGTTTGGAACCTTAACGTGCAACACTAAGTTAACTCCTATGAATGCTGTAAATGAAACATGTCCAGGGTTGGGGACTGAGGGATCAGAGATGTTACATGAACCATCCACTTCTTCACAGTGTCTCAGAGATCTGAACTTTTTTAAACACTTAAAGTTAGGTCACGGCGCTGGATCTAATTGCCGGCAGAGGTCCTCTATGTGATGTGAGACACCCCTTTCCCTATTAGTGCCTCTTTTCTTTTGGCTACTCATGTGGTAGGCAGAAACCAAGTTTGTGATGTTCAAGAGATGTACACACCTCTAAGCCACTAATAATCAAGGGTTTTAAAAAGAAGTAACTAGTAAA
>NW_016820683.1:1300677-1315975 GCF_001698545.2 Rhinopithecus bieti | reverse complement strand
GGGGTTGTGGGGACAGGGAGAAGGACTCCTTTAAAAAAATAAAAATTACTAGGGGAGATTTCAGTTCAGTCTCAAATGGAAAGGAACAAAGTGATGGCATTCTCATCTATATACACCAAACACTCTCCCATTAAAATACACACAATTTCAAAAGAATCCATGATCGAGCTCTTACAAAGCTTAATCCTTCTCCCATATTTTTAAGATAATGAATTTACCTGTTGCTGCTAAATTGATAATTTTTAAAAAATATTTCTATGTGTTTTAAAATGTATGATCCCTAGTATGACAATAATGTTTGGAGACTTTTCTTTTTACATTTTTTTAAAGTAAAAATTTTTTAAACTTTCTGAAGTTTCAGGAACTTGTAAAAGTTTATTAACAGGAAAGAAACAGCCATCTCTCTAGGATAAGATACGGTTAAATAAACCATCTTCAAAAAACTGGCTTCCTACCCTAGAATTCCTGAGAATGCTTGCAAATTTTAAAGCAGGAAAACAAATGTTAAAAACAGAAACAAAAAACACTGTTAAATGCTCCCAGAGTTAGTCTTCATCTAAAATATATATTTATATGTATATATATACGCACTTTTTGGTCTTTTTTTTTTTTTAAAGTTTTTAGTTTTTTTTCCCTTTAAGCTTATGATGGAAGAACATTTTAGCTTCTCATGTTTATTTTTACATATTTCAAATCCCTCATTATGTCTTGTAAACAAGAGGGGCTCTAGCACCCGGCTTTCACCGTAGTATCATAAGGAACTCAACTAACCCATAGTGCAGGTCAAGGAACCAACAGGCAGGAGGAGAGGAGGGTGGGGCAGGACACAGCAGTGAACCAAGAGCGGCAGTGGACAGGGTCACCACTGGCTCACAGGAGCCTTGGGATATGCTCCTGGTCCAGGGACGCTAAGATTTAGCCTTCTCTAGATGTCTGAATATAAGCTGCTCTTCACCTGGTGGTCACCGCACGACAGCACTTTGCTCCACACAGAGAGCAGTCAGTGGGGCTGCTGGAAGGACAGCTTTTGTATGGGGAACAGCGGTGGAAGGGGCACGGTGGTGATTCAAATTGGAGAGCAGGAAGAGGGCATGCTCAAGGCACCCAGCGGGGCCAGGTCAATGCTGCAGACGCCAAGTGTGACCACCTACCCACAGAGGGCTGGCTCATGCAGGCTTGTACACGTGAACACTCACTTGACTCATGCCTGTCAATCTCTTTTGAGGCTAGGTTCATAGTCAACAGGGTAAGCCAGAAGGGCTACAGAATTTCCCATTCTTTGTCTCACAAAACCACTGAAATGCAAATAACTTGTTTTAGGCTTTTCCTATACACACCCACCCACCCACCTACACACAGACACAAGCTAAAAGTCAAATACATTAGGCATTGTTGTATTGTATCCTTCACTGAAGATGCTAAAGAAAGAAAAACTCCCTTGTCCTCAATAGCAGCAAGTTACAGAGGACAGTAGAGGTCTGCTCCCACCAAGGGTTGGAATGGGCAGGTATTTGCTGGTACAAAATGTCGGCACTTTATGTTAAACAGTATAATGCAGACTGGGATGTCCACACAAGTGCTAGCACGTCACCGGCATCCATCCCCCCCACCCTATCTGGTTTTTCCCCCCCTTCAGGTCTATAATTCTCTTCACAATAAGCAGTTTGATACATTTTGATTCCAACATAAGTACATACATGTTGGTGATAACTGTAGATTAAACGTTGCCCCCTGTTCGGCCCAGAGTACTACTACATTGATGCTTAAAAAAAAAAAAAGTATTTAAATACCGAAATAAAAAAAGCGAAATTACAAGGTGGGGGGAAGAGGTCAAAACCAAAAAAAGGTGCAATACTTAAAAGTCTTTGCTAAGTTATACCTGCCTAAGCAAAACCACATACACAGGAAATACACAACACAGAGAAACGAAAGGAAACGCTTGAAGTACACACTGGTTTAAGAACATTCGTTAAGTAAACGTTTCTGTCAGTGATGGCCTGGTGCTGTAACGCGCCGCGGCCTGGCACAGGTAACGCTCGGCGAGAGAGGAGCAGAGGGAGTAGCTGCAGATGCTTTCAGGAGGCTGCTCACCACTTATTCTTTTCTGTTTTCATAAAAAACAGAGGACCAACCAATAGAAATATGTAACTCAACTTCACCTAATTTTTTTAAGAATTTCTCAAACCTGATCATAAGGAAAGAGGGAACAAAGTTTTTCTGTTTTTGAGACATCGCATCATCAAAAGCTATCTTCCGTTCCCATTTCAAACTAACAAAAAGGCCTGCATGAAACTTAACAGATACTCAGATGTGCCTGCTGGCCATTCACTTTGAAAAAAAACAGAAATAAACACACAGCTGCTCCAAGAGGTACCTCCTGCTCTAGTTTTTTGGACTTGGCAGTGCTCCACTCTACTGCTAGGTCAAAAGAACAGCCAGAGAAACCCCACATTCAGGCTAAGTTGCAAATGGAAAGGAGCTCCCTGCTTTCATCATTAAAAAGCACTCTGTTCATCTTAATGCAGCCCAATGGAGTTGCTTTAGTAGCAGTGGCTCTCTGGGACTGTGTGTTCTCAGAGTTAAAAAAATAAAATAAAAAGCAGATGGCCGGCCAGCCAGCCTGCAGACTGTCAGCGATGCAGCTTTCTGAGAAGTCAGGGTGGGGCAGGGAGAGAAGGGAAGAACACAGGCACACACACAGAGACAGAGAAGGATGCACGCGAATGCACATGAACACACGTGCACACACACACCAGAACGAGCATGCCTGGGCAGTTACATGTGCCAGAACACACTGGTATTTATCAACCAGCCAATCACAAATTTTTTCCTTTTTTTTTTTTTTAGGTTTTGTGTTTTGTTTTAAAGTGAGGCTCCGTCAAGTCTTCCCTCCCCCCTCCCCCAACAATTCTTTTGAATTTCCCTCCCTCCCAAACATGGTAGACCTAAGGACGGAAACACACCCAGTGCAAACAAAGTTAAAAAGCTATTTTTTTTTCAGTATATATGTTTCTTAGCAACAACTTCCATATAACATGAAAAAAGTGAAAAACTAGAAACTAATTTTTTTAATGTTTTTGTGTTTAAATTTAAATGGTATGTGTACTTGCTTCACATTGTCTTTCTAGGTTGGCGTTCATGATTCAAGTATTTCAAGAGTGATATGTTCTCTTTTTGGATTCATATTCCAAACGAAAAAACTGAAGTTATAAGGGAGGCAACTATGTGCTCAGACAGTCTGTCAATGACCCACCTTTTTTTCTCTCCGTTTTCTTTTTTCCTTTTAAAATGTATTTATTGCAAGTTGAAAAAAAAAACGAAAAGGTCAAGTTAGTGCTGCTGCTGTTCCAAAAAAGGTCACGAGGTCAGAGTTGAAAGTTCTAAGTTCAGATTGAATCCGACCCTCCTCCCAGAAGGTCACCAGGTAGTAAAGGAGCAGGGCTGCCCATCCTATGGGGATCTTCCACCGTTGGGACTCCCCATAAGCTAGAAGAATAGTTTGGGGGCCCCCACAACGAAGCGCCAGCAAGATCGGCCCCGCTGCTGCCACCAGCGCTGCTGCTCCACTGCCCGAGCCCAGTGGACCCACCGAAAAGATTCAGAGCAGGTCCCACGGGATCTGACTGGTTCTGGCCGGTCTCCAGCGACTGCCACCCCGCGGCTGGTGCACTCGGGGTTGCTGCAGGTGTAGGGGGCTGAGCTTGCGCCAGAAAGCGGCTGACTTCATCATCAGTGGCAAACTCAGCAAGGATGGTAGTGTTTCCCAACACACACCTGGAAGAAGGGAGGGAGAGAGAGCTATGGATCTGAGGAAAATCCTAACGCACATGGAGGGAGCGACTGCCCAGTCCTTGATATTCAATGTGCGGTCCTTTGACTAGAAGCTGCCATATCCATGAATGCTTTTTAGAATGCAGAGTCCAAGCTCCAACCAAGGCCTCTGGGTCCAGAACCTGTATTTCAACCAGACCGCCAGGTAATTGAGAAGTAGTGATGTAAAGCAACAAGGCATCACCAAAGCTCAGGATAACCAAGGACTACTAGAGAATATTATATTCTGATATTTCTTGGTGTATGGAATGCATATATTCTAGACAACTTAGCTGTCAAGAAAAACATGTGTGTCTGTGGGGTGCTAAGAGGGATCACTGAACTGGCAGAGGGCTCTGATACTGTAATGGTAGATACCTGTCATTATACATTTGTCCAAAACCATATACTGTACAAGGCCGAGAGTGAACTCTAATGTAAACTACAGACTTCTGGTGATAAGGAGGGGTTCAGCAATCTTGATAAATGCACCACACTGGTAGAGGATGTTGATAATGGTGGAGGCTATTCTTGTGTGGCAGCAGGAGATATGAGACAAATCTTTCTATTTTCCTCTCAATTTGGCTGTGATCCTTAAACTGCTCTAAAACAAAATAAATAAAGCCTTAGATAAAAAGGAAAGAAATATATGGTCTCTTTCTTCCCCCACGTGAGTTACGAGGCAAAAGATCAAACCCAAAGCATCAAAGCAACCTGGCTTCAGCCCCTGGAACTGCTGCTCTTTCTCAGGGGCTCCTCGCTGCCTGAGCCTCCTCGTCCCTGGCTTGCAGTGTGTCCAGCTTTCTGTCATGGCATCTGCAGCCAAGGGCAGTCAGCTCTTCTCCATCCACCAGTTTGACAGTGGCAGGGAAGGGGATGGGCAAAGTCTGATCTAGCGCCACCTAATTTAAGCCAAGACCCTGCCACCCACCAAGACCACAACGCTTTGTCATCTGCAAAGAGGCTGGAGTAAGCAGCCAGATTCTATTATGAAAAACAATGGCACTTTTATTAGCTGTGTGTTTTTTTTTCTTTTTTGAGATGGAGTCTTGCTCTGTCACCAGGCTGGAGTGCAATGACGCGATCTTGGCTCACTGCAACCTCTGCCTCCCAGGTTCAAGCGACTCCCCTGCCTCAGCCTTCCGAGTAACTGGGACTACAAGCACGTGCCACCATGCCTGGCTGATTTTTTGTGTTTTAGTAGAGATGGGGTTTCACCACGTTGGCCAGGATGGTCTCCATCTCCTGACCTCGTGATCTGCCCACCTCGGCCTCCCAAAGTGCTGGGATTACAGGCGTGAGCCACTGTGCCTGGCCCTAGCTTTGTTTTATGTTACTTAGGATTTACTCACTACTTCACAAATTATTTACATTTGGAATTCTGAAGACTGGCCTCTGATATATACAGGACAATCCAAGCTTAGGTGGAAAAGACCTGGCACCTCCGCACTCAAGACTTGCAGATGCATGTGTGATGGTGCCATTCTTCCTGTATGTTCTGGTGCGTCTTTAATTCAGCAGCTGCTGGAATACTCACAGTGCATCTTCATGCATGTTTGTCTACGTGGGTGTAGGATCGAATACTCACATGTGCAGTGCAGTTTGGGCCTTGGCCGCCTCCTGTTTGGTGCTGTATCGGATCAGGGCAGTGCCCTGGGTTAGATTCAGATGGAATGTCAGCAGTGGGCCATGCTGCATGCAGATCGTTCTCAAGGTTGACCCGTCAATCTAAGGAGTAATGACATTCATGAGATAAAGACTGGAGGTGGGGTGGAAAAGGTAAATTTTAAGATATTCAAAGCAGTGGCTGAGACCTAGTGGGCCCATTTTGCAAATCAAGTTTGCATAAATGAGGCTCAAAACAAAAGCATATGATTCAGCCTATGGTCTGTGTTAAGAGATAAACAGGTGCGAGTGTTAATTTGTAGAGTCAAAAAAGGACAGAAATGAGATGGTATCCACATCAGAATGTAAGTTAACATTCTTAGCATCACTGCTCATGTACGCCTCTGTAAAGAGAAAGACACAAACAAGAAATGCACTAACAAGAAAAGTACTAAACATCTGATTATTGAAAATGCTAATGGCTGACCTGGTTCACAGCCTATTCCAACACTGTCTGACCCGACTTTGCCCATCTCTGCCTACTTCTCTATGTCCTGTGTTGACATCAGGCATTTTGACCAAAGGCTGTACTCCTCACCCCAGTTAGACTTTCACCACTTAAGATCTTCAGCGATTAGGGACAATTTTCCTAATCTATGAGTTGGATGAGCAAACGTATTCACTCTGATTAATTTATTTTGCATCAAGATCTTTTTATTTATTTATTTTTGAGACAGAGCCTTGCTCTGTTGCCCAGGCTGGAGTGCCGTGGCATGATCTCGACTTACTGCAACCTCCATCTCGCGGGTTCAAGTGATTCTCCTGCCTCAGCATCCTGAGTAGCTGGAATCAGAGGCGTACTCCACCACTCCCAGCTAATTTTTGTATTTTTAATAGAGACGGGGTTTCACCATGTTGGCCAGGATGGTCTTGATCTCCTGACCTTGTGATCCACTCGCCTCAGCCTCCCAAAGTGCTGGGATTACAGGCATGAGCCACTGCGCCCGGCCTGTCAAGATCTTAAATAGGTATTTAAGATCAGTCCACCATTTCAGCTCATTTCTTTGTAAGATAAACAGATTACTATTGAATTGCTTAAAAAGCTGTATGACTGGTGGCAGTGGTAGGCACCCTGCAGGATGAAAACAGGCAGTTTCTCTGTAGTTCTTTGCAGAAAATGATCAGAGAAATGTTCTTAGCATTGTTTTATAAGTAACAATAGACTACATAAACATGTTGGCATATGCCTCAAGAGACTTTTTTTTTTTTTTGAGACAGAGTCTTGCTCTGTCACCCAGGCTGGAGTGCAGTGGCGCAATCTCGGCTCACTGCAAGCTCCGCCTCCCGGGTTCACGCCATTCTCCTGCCTCAGCCTCCTGAGTAGCTGGGACTACAGATGCCCACCACTACACTCGGCTAATTTTTTAATATTTTTAGTAGAGATGGGGTTTCACTGTGTTAGCCAGGATGGTCTCGATCTCTTGACCTCATGATCTGCCCGCCTCGGCCTCCCAAAGTGCTGGGATTACAAGCGTGAGCCACCACGACTGGCCTAAGAGACTTTTTAGGATAGATGCCCTCTAAATAAATTTTAGGTGATGAAAGAAAAATTATCCAGATAAAGTAGTTCCCTTTTATCTGAGGGGAACACCTTCCAAGGCCCCCAGTGAAGGCCTGACACCACCGAAAGTATTGAACTCTAAGTATACTATGTTTTTCCTATACATACATACCTAAGATAAAGTTAATTTATAAATTAGGCACAGTAAGAGATTAAGATAGAAAAGTTATAATATACTGTAAGTTATGTGAATGTCGTCTTTCTCTCAAAATATCTTAATATTTTTTGACTAAGGTTTGGCCAAGGGTAAGAAACCACGGATAAGGGGGTAGCAACTGTATCAATACATATATTTTTTAAAATTTAGATGTGGGGGGGTCTCACTCTTCTGTCACCCAGGATGGATAGCAGGTAACTTGCTCTTATAAACTTTTAAGCTATGATAGAGATTAGTCTGCTCTTAGGAAGCTTTGATTTTTAAAATTAATTCTAACCCAAACACAGCCACCCCCATATTCATTTTATATGGATGTATCTGTACAATAGACATTTTTTTCTTTGAAACAATCTTGCTCTGTTACCCAGGCTGGAGTGCAGTGGTGCAATCTCAGCTCACTGCAGCCTCCACCCCCGGGTTCAAGCGATTCTCCTGCCTCAGCCTCCCAACTGAGGTGGGACTACAGGCGCCCACCACCACACCTGGCTAAGTTTTGTATTTTTGGTAGAGATGGGGTTTCACCATGTTGGCCAGGCTGGTCTGGAACTCCTGACCTCAGGTGATCCACCTGCCTCGGCCTCCCAAAAGGGCTGGGATTACAGGCACGAGCCACCACATCTGGCCAGCATTTTTTCTTTCTTTTTTTTTTTTTTTTTGAGATGGAGTCTCCCTCTGTCGCCCGGGCTGGAGTGCAGTGGCCGGATCTCAGCTCACTGCAAGCTCCGCCTCCCAGGTTTACGCCATTCTCCTGCCTCAGCCTCCCAAGTAGCTGGGGACTACAAGCGCCCGCCACCTGGTAGTTTTTTGTATTTTTTAGTAAAGAGACATGGGTTTCCCGTGTTACCAGGAGGTCTCGATTCTCCTGACCTCCGTGATCTGCCCCGTCTCGCCTCCAAAAAGTGCTGGGATTACAGGCTTGAGCCACCGCGCCCGGCCGTTTTTTGTATTTTTTAGTAGAGACGGGGTTTCACCATGTTAGCCAGGATGGTCTCGATCTCCTGACCTTGTGATCCGCCCGTCTCGGCCTCCCAAAGTGCTGGTATTACAGGCTTGAGCCACTGCGCCCGGCCCATTTCTTATATGATAGAACAAGGGAACAGCCACCCAGGCTTCTTTCAAAACAGTGCATCTCTTATTGCTTCTCTCAATCTCATCATACCATAATTACCACATTGTATGACAACTCTTAGAAAACAGGAGGCATAGTTTTGAGGATGGTCATACAACATTCTTCATATTTCAGTCGACTATTAGCTAAAGAAATAATTTGGAACTTCTTTTTCTGAGATGGAGTCTCACTCTGTCACCCAGGCTGGAGTGCAGCGGTGCAATCTCGGCTCACTGCAAGCTCTGCCTCCCGGATTCATGCCATTCTCCTGCCTCAGCCTCCCAAGTAGCTGGGACTACCGACGCCTGCCACCATGCCTGGCTAATTTTTTGTATTTTTAGTAAAGACAGGGTTTCACTGTGTTAGCCAGGATGGTCTCAATCGCCTGACGTCGTGATCTGCCCACCTCGGCCTCCCAAAGTGTTGGGATTACAGGCGTGAGTCACTGCGCCCGGCCATAACTTGAAACTTGGAGCTGAGTTGATTAGATACAGAGATTAAGGGCTGACCCACATCCTCCCTCATGTTAACTGTATTTAGGAAATTGTTTACCTCAATGTACACCTTGAAATACGAATCCTGTGATTTACTCCCAGAAATGGGCAAATATATTTAGGAGATGTATTTCCCCACAGAGAATCATAATATGGGTTAGCATATTAAAAGGTCTAAGAAGTCTCAAAGTGAAAAAATCTGCTTAGTTTTGTTTAACCAAGTATACATGTCCAACATATTAGGCCAGAGACCTAATCATATCTCATGAGAACATTCTGGAAAATGTTGGCTTAATAAAGTGTGCATGAATCCATGTATGAATTAAATGCCAGACAATGCATTCCATGTGTCAAAAACAGGAGGCAAAACTGACTCCTTTTAATAAGGTGTTGTGAGGGTGTTGTAAAGGTTGTGATGGACTCAGTTTTGATGGGCCCATTTAACTTCGTTCAAATGCTCAACATAATGCTTCTTCTGCAAATGCCTCAGTTATCTAGCAACCAAGGTGAAAGGCAGGGTGGCTTGGTGCAAATGAAGCCCTTCCACTGGAAAACCACCCAGAGGATATGGTCTGATGAGAGCAAATTATAGTAATGCCATCTACACGTGAAGAGGGTAATAGACGGAGAGTTAAACATACCCATGTAGCATTTTTAAATTAAAAAAAAAATTTTTTTAGATGGAGTCTCACTCTGTCACCAGGCTGGAGTGCAGTGGCACAATCTCAGCTCACTGCAACCTCCGCTTCCCGGGTTCAAGCGATTCTCCTGCCTCAGCCTCTGAAGTAGCTGAGACTACAGGTGCGCATCACCACGCCTAGCTAATTTTTGTATTTTCAGTAGAGACAGGGTTTCACCACATTGGCCAGGATGGTCTTGATCTCTTGACCTCATGATCCACCTGCCTTGGCCTCCCAAAGTGCTGAGATTACAGGCGTGAGCCACTGCAACTGGCCCCATGTAGCATTTATAAACTATGAAGTCAAATGATCTCTTCCACTGGAGAGATGGATGGTTAAGTATTTACAAAGCACAGAAATGGTTAATATGTTTTAAGAGGGAGAAAATACTGAGGTTTTGTAACTAAATGATGCATGAGATCATTTTTTTTTTGTCTCGCTCTGTCGCCCAGGCTGGAGTGCAGTGGCCGGATCTCAGCTCACTGCAAGCTCCGCCTCCCGGGTTTACGCCATTCTCCTGCCTCAGCCTCCCGAGTAGCTGGGACTACAGGCGCCCACCACCTTGCCCGGCTAGTTTTTTGTATTTTTTAGTAGAGACGGGGTGTCACCGTGTTAGCCAGGATAGTCTCGATCTCTTGACCTCGTGATCCGCCCGTCTCAACCTCCCAAAGTGCTGGGATTACAGGCTTGAGTCACCGCGCCTGGCCGAGATCAATATTAAGAATCATAAAGAACTTAGTTGAGAAGGGAAGACGCTTTTAGGGATGGGGAAGTATAGGTTCAGGTCTTATTGGAGAATTAACACAGAAACAGGTAGCTTTTGGGTGTCCTTAAAATACTCCCTTTTCCACTAGGTTCTAGATTCTAACATGCACATCTGTATAGCAAATAGTGTCTACTACACAGAAACCACCAGAAAATACCACCCCTACTCTTTTTTCTCTTTCTCCGCCCCGTAAGATCTGCAGGAATCCACGCTAGTGGGTTTTACCTAGTTTTATAAACTAGCATATAAAACTAGTTTTCACTTTTATAAACTGTATGTTATCATCATCTTGAAGGCAGTCATGAAGCCTAATGGCCAGTACCAACCCCTCTCCAGAAGTAGGCTGTGAACCTTGGGTCAGGAGGGGACACCCACCTCCTGCAGTCAAGACCTCTTTGCAGTGATCAGGAGACGAGCTTTCATATCTGCCAGCCTCCCACATCTATTTCTCTCTCTCTCTCTCTTTTTTTGAGACAGGGTCTTGCACTGTTGCCCAACCTGGACTGCAATGCAATGCAATCATGGCTCATTGCAGCCTTGACCTCTGGGCTCAAGTGATCCTTGCACCTTAGCCTCCTAAGCAGCTGTGCGCCACCATGCCTGGCTAATTTTTAATTTTTTGTAGAAACAGGGTCTCACTATATTGCTTGGACTGAATTTAGACTCCTGGCTTCAAGCAATCCTCTCACCTCGGCCTCCCGAGGTGCTGGGATTACAGGTGTGAGACACCAACTCCCGTCTTTCCCTCTCTTAACACAATCAAGTCCTATCTAGAAAACCACGAGAAAGCATAATTACCTGTGGAGTGAGATTGTGAAGAACCAGCCAGTAACTAGGACGAACTGAGCCACCATCACTCCAGGTAGAGGCTGTGAGCAACCAGAAAAATGGTTAGGAAGAGAAATAAAACAAAAATTCAAGAAAAGCCAAGAAGGAGAAAGATTTTCATGTAGCCCACATTTCTTCTCTGCTTTTATAAACTGTCTCTCTTTTCCACTGGACTCTGACCTTCTTTTTCTCTTCTATTGGTCCCTGACTCCTATGCATGACTTTTATGCATGATTTCCAAGACAATATTTCCCTCCCAGTGTTCTCGCTCTGCCATTTTTACTCACTCATTTTACCCCATCTGTCCCTTTGGAGTTCTTGGGTCCCTTTGCCTCATACTGACTGCGCCTTTCACTCAAGAGGTACCTTTTCCTCTACCAGAAGAAAAACCAGACAACCATGACTTCCTCTCTTTGGGAAGACCTCTTGGTGTCTTCACCATCTGTGTTAACAAAAGCCCCTTGTGGATGAACAATGGCGCTCCTCTAGGCAAATCCTCCTCACCCGAGGCGAGCCGTGAGTCCTGTGTCCCCCACCCCCTGACTGATCGGGGTGCTGTGCTGCTCCAGGGAGATGATGGTTTGGGGTTGGTCAGACCAGGAGGTGGGCGGGGCAGCGGTGTAGTGTTCCTGGAGGAAATATGGTTTTTCCACATCTTGTTGGAGAGATGAGTGGGGTTGTGTCCTATGGGATCTGGGGACCATGTTGATTTGTAATCAGGGAACTTTGCTGTAAGAAGAGAAAATTAAGGAAGGAATAAGGTTAGACGGTTCACTTTTGTTGACAAATACACGAGTTTTATCTACATACACATAAATACATACACATTTATATTCTAAAAATAGTACACATTTCAAGCACAGCGATACAAAATAACACTGTTCTTAGAGCATAATGAACAGAAAATTTTCAGTGACTGCTACTCTGAATTGATATAATTATCATATGAATTAAAGATTTAATAAGATAACCAATTCTCTACTGCTTTCTTAGCTAAAAATGACTTGAAAAGGAGGACACATGCAAGGAGAGTCTTCCTAAAGATACCAGCTTCTGGGTAACAGTGAGAATGTGAACCCTAGCAGAATAAAGTATTCCATAAACAATCATTGACTGAATGGGAAGTAATTAGTAAATTACGCTTGTCTTGTGCCTTGATCCAGCTTATTAGATATTGATGTTCAAACAGATTCTTTAAAAACAATCAAGAAATATTCACTAAGGGCTTACTATGCATATGGCACTAAATCAGTGCCGTGAGCAATATACATAATTATCCCCAAGAACCTTGCTCAAGCTCAGATGGGAAGACAGAACAGATGAGCAACAGAAGGGGTGACCCCATCATCATCACGTATGTTCAATACGCAGAGGGGACCAAGAATGCTGGGCTTGCAGCAAAGGCTTTATAAAGACAGCTCTTGAAGGATTTACACACATGGATGGGCACAAAGAAACAGGAATGTGTAAACCAAGGTCCAACATAAACTCTCTCTGTATAGAATATGTTCCCCCCCCAATTTTGGCTAAACAGTCCACAGGGGCAGAGAGGTAAAGAAGGTTATAAAGGTAGGCTGGGGACTGCATTAGGAGTCCTGCATATACTATTAGGAGTTTCTGCAATGGATTCAGCAGGGAGTGTTTAAACTACTGTGATAGTAAATAGAATGGAATAGAAGGAATGGATATTTGAAATATGATTGCAGAATAAATCACTAAGGAGAAATTGTAACTGCCTGGATCCAGGGATTGAGAGAGAGGAAAGAGGAAGAAAATACTGAGGTTTTGGAACTAAATGATGCATGAGATCATAATTTTTTTTTTTTTTGAGACGGAGTCTCGCTTTGTCACCCAGGCTGGAGTGCAGTGGCGTGATCCCAGCTCACTGCAAGCTCCGCCTCCCAGGTTCAAGCCATTCCCCAGCCTCAGTCTCCTGAGTAGCTGCGACTACAGGCACCTACCACCATGCCCAGCTAATTTTGTTTTTTTTTGTATTTTAGTAGAGACGGGGTTTCACTGTGTTAGCCAGGACAGTCTTGATCTCCTGACCTTGTGATCCACCCGCCTCAGCCTCCCAAAGTGCTGGGATTACAGGCGAGAGCCACTGCACCCAGCCGAGATCATTAAGAAACATAAAGAACTGAGTTGAGAAGGAAAGACATTTTTGGGGGTGGGGAAGTACAGGTTCAGTTTTAGACAAGTCTGAGGTGATTCTTGGGCCATCTCTCAGATGAATTTTCAACTGCTGGAAAAAGATACATAGTTCAATCTGAGATACGGGCATTTATAGGTGTAAAAGAGATGGGTAATCAGAGTAAGTTCTTACACATAAAAGAAATCTTACAAAAGTATAATGTAAGGTGGTGGTTTAAAACCTGGAATATTGAGATGTCTCCTTTACATACTTGCTCAGAACCGAGGCAAGTTATATCAGCTCTCAGAACCTCACTCAGTTTCTTTATCCACAAAAGAGCGATAACAACAGGACTTACTCATAGCCTTTGGTGAAGGTAAAATAAAAATTCATGTGGAAGGTTTAGCATGATGCCTGGCCTGCGGGATCACTCAGTGAGTGGTAGGTTATTGTTGCACTACTGATAGGACACAGAGGTGGGAAGAAAAACAAGACAATCTGCAGCCCACTAGCCTGCCGTGTCTTCGTAGGTGGATAAAGGTATGCTTTATTTGCTTTTACCTGAGCAAAGCATGTACGTCATAATGACTTTAACAGCTTAAGGTCTGACTTGTGCAAACTGAAGGTGCCAATTACCAATATGTCTACCAACCAGTAAGGCACTATGCTCAGTGAGTGACTTCAAAGCCTTTATTATATCCACTAAATTTTCCATTTCCTAATGTCTTTCAAAAAAACATGAGGAACTTACCAAAAGATGCTAAAATTAATCAAGGTTGTTTTGTTTTGTTTTTTCTTTTCCTTTGGCCATCTGCCCTTAGCCTTTGTCTATAAGTGGGAGGATTTTTAGAGAAAAGCCAGCTATAACTGGCTACCTTAGGAATAATAACCTGGCCTTAATTGGTTCTTCTCATGACCCTTGACTTCTTAACAGCCTTGGTAAAAGAGAAGCATGTTGGCCGGGCGCGGTGGCTCATGCCTGTAATCCCAGCACTTTGGGAGGCCAAGGCGAGTGGATCATGAGGTCAAGAGATCGAGACCACAGTGAAACCCCATCTCTACTAAAAATACAAAAAATTAGCTGGGCGTGGTGGTGAGCGCCTGTAGTCCCAGCTACTCGGGAGGCTGAGGCAGGAGAAAGGCGCGAACCCGGGAGGCGGAGCTTGCAGTGAGCCGAGATCGCACCACTGCACTCCAGCCTGGGCGACAGAGCGAGACTCCATCTCAAAAAAAAAAGAGAAGCATGTGTGTCATCAGGACATGACTACAGCCCTCTGGATATGCCAGCTCATCCCAAAGTTGTATCTGGCTCATCCTTCCTGAGACTAGAAGTTCCTCAAAGATACAGCAAATAGAAAAGGGTGTGCTTCCATCTATACTGACCTATGCTACTGAACTTCTCTAAGAGTATACCTTACGAAATACATGCCAATTTCCTTTATAAAAGGGAACCTGATGAAAAAGTGCTAACCAAAGGGAAACCAAAGCTTCACACTCATACCTGAAGTGCTATGAACGTTGGTAAAGGAGTTGTCAGAGGCACTGTAGGGCCAGGCACCAGGTGAAGGCAGCGAGGTG
Source organism: Rhinopithecus bieti (assembly GCF_001698545.2). Lineage (NCBI taxonomy): Eukaryota > Metazoa > Chordata > Mammalia > Primates > Cercopithecidae > Rhinopithecus > Rhinopithecus bieti. The sequence goes on along the minus strand of NW_016820683.1, from coordinate 1,301,194 downwards.
TTGAGGGAAGAATTAGACCCTTGGGTAACAAAGAAGAAAAAGAAAATACTGAAGATAAATGTCAGTATAACCAGGGAAACCTTGAGAGTATTTTATTTAAACTTCAATAGAATGGAGGACAAAATATGTCTAACAAATAAATGTGAAAAGCAATATTCTTACAATTTTGGTTAAACTTTTAGGTACCAGCAAGTACAAACTAAGTCACAAACTGACAACTATGAAAATGCTGGGTGCAAGCCGGGCGCAGTGGCTCAAGCCTGTAATCCCAGCACTTTGGGAGGCCGAGGTGGGTGGATCACAAGGTCAGGAGATCGAGACCACCCTGGCTAACACGGTGAAACCCTGTCTCTACTAAAATATAAAAAAATTAGCCGGGCGTGGTGGCGGGCACCTGTAGTCCCAGCTACTCAGGAGGCTGAGGCAGGAGAATGGCGTGAACCCGGGAGGTGGAGTTTGCAGTGAGCCGAGATCGCGCCACTGCACTCCAGCCTGGGTGTCAGAGCGAGACTCCGTA